>NC_084599.1:41092131-41166936 GCF_033807715.1 Cololabis saira
TCCTTCCTTCCTTCCTTCCTTCCTTCCTTCCTTCCTTCCTTCCTTCCTTCCTTCTTTCCTTGACCCTAAGACAGCACAAGGGTTAATTGATAAATTACATCAGTCATAATGGGTTGAGGAATGCAACTACTCCATCTCAAGATACACCATCAATGAGACAATCACAGTTGTTAAATAGGAAAGGATAAATAAAGAAAGCAATGAGAGCACTTCACCTGCACATGCACCTCCGGCGCTAATGACGGTTACGTACGCACAAACTCAACCCCGCTCGTTTTCAAGGTCACCGACTCGGGTTCCTGGGGTAATCACTGAACATCGGTACTCGCCAGGGCTTGAAAAACAACCATTATGAAGAGCGTTCACTTTAAACGGCAACAACAGCAGAGACAACAACACAGCAACACGTGAGGGGCTGGATGGCATGTTGTTGTGCTTTTATATTTGAAGGATTGCATGCTGGTAGTACACCGTGTTTCTGTGTGCCGTGTTACACATGTGTGATTTCAGCAATTATTTATATGTTCTTTTCACCTTGAAAACATGAAAACCTGCTGATAGAGTCATTGTAGAGCTGATGTCAAATGTATCATCATTTTCATGGCCGAGCCAAAAATAAGCGAATGAATAAAAATCTCAGTTTTTAGACAAACATTATGAGTTATATGATTTAGTTTTGACATATATTTATATGAATGTCTCATTTATTTAGCAAAAAAATTCAAAAGCTTGTTTTTAAGACATTCAAGGCCTGTTTAAAATAGGTATTAGATGCCATAACAGGTCCCCTTTAAGTACATTCTAACAATGTTTGACATGTATCACTCTGAGAGGCAAAGCACATCCAAGACTTCACTACATGCTGGCACTATGAGTATCAGCAGTATGAGCAGATGGATCTCTTCAGAGTGGGATTCTGATCACACGCAGGGACGCCTCTCGGAGATGTGCTGTTGCCAACAGGTGGCGCTATAACTTTTCCTGAATATTACACAGTAGATGTGTAGTAGATGTTGGCCAGATTAAACAACACATGGCTGGGTTACGGCACAGGGGTCCATCATTTGTCCAGGGCCCCGTATCTGCTATGACCACCATTGTTTCACCATTCAGCCAGATTCATAATCTTAATGTCATCACATATCAGACTTATAATATAATAGCGCTGATCGTGTCCCTCTGTGTTTGAAACACAGCATCAGTCAGGACTCTGGTGCTGCTGCTGCTGCAGCCGCAGTGCAGGACACGCCGGGCCGGGAACTTCCTCTTCACCCACCCACTTCCAACTGTAAAGTGACTGAGGACAGAACAAATGGTGCCGGGCCACTCTACGGAGCCCCTAAAGGGACTCCGATTTTTTTTAATATATATAATGAGTTTTACGCACGCGTGAAACTTTTACGCGTGGGCGTAAGCCTGAATTATGGTTCCGCGTTAAAACGACGCAGAGCCTACGCCGTAGGGTACGCAGCGACGCGCACCTACGCCGTAGGCTCTGCGTTGGTGCAACGCGGAACCATAAATCAGCCTTGAGCAGCTCTGAGGGGAGACGGGAGTGGAGGAGGGGGAGCGGGGCGGCTGTGCCGTCTTCACCTTCGCACAGAGTGTCTTGATGATTTGCAATTACAGGCTGAGCCTACCGTTAGTTTTTAAACTGTAAAAAGTGGGGGGGGACAAAAACATGATTTTGAAAAGTGGGGGGGGACATGTCCCCCCTGTCCCCAGTGGAAATTGCGCCCTTGGTTCGGGGCACTCACGGCGTTTAGCGCAGCAACGGCGTGCTGCCACTCACTCGCTTTATTTTATACTATTTATATACTTTTTATATACTTTTTCTACTTTTACTGTGACCACCAAATAATGTGGTTTTCCTGTCCTCCACCTCATCCACAACATCTCCATCTCAGTCTCCGTGAAATTTAGTGGCACGGTTGCTCGACACGTCTCATTCATCCTGACGCCCAAACAGACTGCAGGTGGCGCTGCGCATGCTCAGCAGGCTCATTCATATGCAAATACAGTCATAAAGTAATTTGCATTGCCCATTTATGGTAAAAAGTGGGCGTGTAGAGGGCAGGATATGAGGCGGATTCACCTGCGCAACCTTCCAGCTGGACTGTGATTTATAAAGCGAACATTGCGTGCAAGTGTGCGTGCACACGGTTTTATAAATCCAGATTTTTTTTTGTGCCCGCCATTTTCGGCTTTTGGGTTTACGTGCACTTTTAGTGTGAATCCTACGCACTCTTTTATAAATGAGGCCCCAGATCTGTAAATAGTGTGTATATTTGTGTGGGAGAGTGAGTGAGGGAAGGTTTTATATCATGTACAGTAAATGCAATATTGCATTATTGAATTATTGAATTGTATGGTCTTTTTAATTGATTTATATGAATTTTATATTGTACTGCAATATTGTGGAAGAGAATTAGCACTAGCTGTAAACTCTACATGCATCACATCAGCTGCAAGCTTGTATCTATGTTTGACTGCATAATAAATAAATTAATACAAAAATACAATGAAACACAATTTCACGTGAGCAAAGGCTGAAGATGACAAACACCGAATATGAAGTTGATCTGATTAAATCTCAGGAGAGTTGGTGATACAGATACAAGGCCTTCAAATCCCAAAATTAAGAGATTCAGTTCAAAATGGCAGATTTCTAGTACAGTTCGGGTCCTTGAGACTTTTTTGTGCAGGTCAGGACTCTGAATATACATTCTTTCTTTTTTTTACTCTTTTTTTTTTCATTTCAAGGTGGCACCATTGGGCGATCATTCCCCACCCTTCTGGGTCCCTCTTATCAAAACCGATAGTTGATCTCTTCTCCAGAATCGTGACCGGACTCAGATACTCCTAGCCAATTTTCAGCACACATAAAAGCTACGTACAACAGGGCGGCTCAGTTTAATTTCATGTTTATTTAGCGCTGATAATGCAACCGACGTCCCACAGCATCAACCTGTGTACACCGTCCTTGACATCTTACCCAAGATAAGCAGATCAAATACATCACAGTCTGAAATATAATGATCTCAAAAGGACTGCAAGAACCATGTAGCCTGCAGCTTTAAAACGGTGGGGATAAGTGTTTTGTTCACTGAACGCATGGAAAGGCCGAGGGACAGATGCATAAAAATCTGTCTTATTCATTTGCATGCAGAAAACATGATTTGCACTGCAAGTAAAACATAATTTAAAATGAAAACAAAGGAAATGAAGAAGTGCATTTGCATTATGAAAGAAATAAAATGTGTTTCATTTGGTCTTGTCAATCCTGGACCCGTGAACTGAACGAAAACTGCAGAATGGGGAGAAAAATAACGAGAAAAAAAAAAACAGTAGCGATCTGCTCTAAATTCAGAGCAAAAGATCCAACAGAAGTAGGAATATGTGGTGGCTTGAAACTGCTGCTGGAACAGCACCGGGGGGAAGAGCTGGCAGCCACGACTTCATTTCTGAGGTGATAAACAGTTTCCCATTGCACGCAAGAAAAAGAGCTTGATCCCTAAATATGTGTTCTTTATTTTCTTTTAAAAGACTTCACGGCTCTAGTGGCCTTTATTTATTTTACAGTAAGCACAGGGGAGGAAGACTGGAAGAGATCAAGGTTTGTGTAAAGGAAAAGGTGTTTGCATGTTTTTATGTGTACAGATCATTTACGCCTGTGACTGTTATTGCGGCCCCGAGTCTCTCAACTCTTGTGTTGGCAGTTTTGTATTCACTCCGAGGAAATCAGGAAGGAAAATGCTGCTGCGCGGCTACAAATTCCTGGTCGGTGTCTTCCAGGACCTGGGGCCTCATTTATAAAAGAGTGCGTAGGATTCATACTAAAAGTGTACGGGCGATCAAAAGCCGAAAATGGCGCACAAAAAAAATCCTGATTTATAAAACAGCGTGCACGCACACTTGCACGCAATGTTCGCTTTATAAATCACAGTCCAGCTGGAAGTTTGTGCACGTGAATTCGCCTCATATCCCGCCCTCTACATGCCCACTTTTTACCATAAATGGTCAACGCAAAGTACTGCATGACTGTATTTGCATATAAATGAGCCTGCTGAGCATGCGCAGCAGCTTCCTGCAGTCTGTTTCTGCTGTGCGTCAGGATGAATGAGACATATGTCAAGCCGGTGTTCTGCCGAGTTGTCTGTCGAGGCTTTTTCATGCAAATAGACGATTTAACAGCAGGAAGTCAGAATATGCTTCCACATAGATCTATGTGTACGACGCTTCGGCGGAAGAAAAAAACCCATCAAATCACGCTTCCACATAGATAAATGCAGGTAGGATGATTTGACAGATGAAATCACGCTTCCACATAGACATCAACATGTATCTATGTGGAAGCGTGATCTGACGTTTTTTTTCTTCCGCCGAAGGGACGTGCACATAGATCTATATGGAAGCACATTCTGACTTCCTGCTGTTAAATCGTCTATTTGCATGAAAAAGCCTTTGAAAAAAAAGAAACTGAGATAAAAGAAACGGGGATCGTACGGTAGTATTTTTTTTTAAATCAAAGCATAACATGACCTGCCTCTAACAGTATTTTCTCTGTTGCTTCCAAGGTTTCATTCAGGACGACCTCACTGGCCTCACTGCTATGCTGCTACAAAACACTTGTAGGGTGTTATTTACTGTTATTTACTTAATTTATATGTGTGTCTTTTTTGTCGGATTCTCTTGCACAGTCGTCCAGAGCTGCGGACCGCAGAAATTCAGAAGGACCTTCTGAACCACAAGCAATCAGGCATATATACATATCTGTCCGTCTGTCCGTCCGTCCGTCCGTCTGTCCGTCCGTCCGTCCGTCCGTCCATAAAATCGAAATTTCGACTTTTTTCTCGACATTTCAACTTTTTTCTCGACATTTCAACCTTTTTTCTCGAAATTGTACTTCAACATTAATCTCAACATTTCAACTTTTTTCGACATTTCAACTTTATTCACAAAATGTTGACTTTTTTCTCAACATTTCGACTTTCTATCTATCTATCTATCTATCTATCTATCTATCTATCTATCTATCTATCTATCTATCTATCTATCTATCTATCTATCTATCTATCTATCTATCTATCTATCTATCTATCTATCTATCTATCTATCTAAATGGCAAACACATTAAAGGGCTGATACATCATTATCATGTAGCTGCTGCAGCTCTGACCTGCTGAAAGGGATGTAAACATTATATAAGTGTTGCTCTGTGAGACCTAGTGAGATTGCAGGCCTGATTTGGCATGATGGTGCTAATTCAGAGCTCGTTTAGTTGGAATCAAATTAATGAGAAGCAGTGCGATGTCTGAGAGGCGCATAAAAGCATCGTGGTTAGTTTAAAGAAATAACACAACCCAGTTTGTTTTTTCATCTCTTCCTTCAGAGCGATGAGCATGAAGTGTGAAAACTGTACGAGCAGAACATTTGACAACTCTGGCTCGCTGTCAGCTGGGGTTAAGGTTTATCCGTCTCTAAATTATACTATACTGCAGGACAATTAAGATGAATATAAAAAATATAAAATATAAAAAAAATGAGACTTGCAAAGTCTAATGACCTTCCTTTTTTTAGTTTGCTATATCAGAATATAACGGTACGGAAGAGTATCAGGGCCATGCAGGAGAAAAAATATATGAGAGGGGAAGATTTTTTTTTTATAGTGCACTTTGAGAAAAAAGTCAAAATGTCGAGATTAATGTTGAAATACAATTTCAAGAATAAAGTCGAAATTTCGCCTTTTTTCTCAACATTTCAACTTTATCCACAAAATGTTGACTTTTTTCTCAACATTGTACTTCAACATTGATCTCGACATTTCGTCTTTTTTCTCGACATTTCTATTTTTTTCTCGACATTTCAACCTTTTTTCTCGAAATTGTACTTCAACATTAATCTCGGCATTTCGACTTTTTCCTCAAAGTGCATAATGAAAAAAAAATCTTCCTCCTCTAAAATATTATTTGTATTTTTCTCCTGCCTGGCCCTAATACTCAGTATTAAAAGTGTGACCGGTATTGTGAAGCAGTTGCTGCTGTAAGTGGTTTTGCTGTTGCCCCCCAGGCGGCCGGGGGGGTTTGTGTTCCCAGCAGACGTCTGTTTGGGCTTCACCGTTCCCCAAGAGAAGTTTTGCTTCCACCGACCTCCGTTATTCAAGGAAAGACTGCATTAATGCTGCTGGAATAAACAGTGTGATGATCTACAGATGAAGCTGTGAAGGAAAAGAAGAGAGAAAATGAGCGAAGGAGAGAGAAAGACACTAAAAAATAATCTCTTGTGTGCGTGTGACAAGTGTTTAATGTGAATGATCGCTCGGCCATTTCCAACAGATCTCTGGCAAGGGCCCTATTTTTAGAAAAGTACTTGTAAATGTCGCCCGGCGTGATGTACTGTACATCTCCCACGGAGTGTGGGGGAGCCCAGCACTTCATCTTGATAAGTGCAGCCATTTGATGAAAGCTGCAAAATGTAACACATAGCTATATACTTTAACTTGGCACGGGAACATTATGAAAGCTCAGAGATGCCTTAAAAAATTTCACTAGGATTTACTGGGATCCTTCACACTCAGACGCAATTAAAGACACTAAGAAAGATGTTTTGATCTTGACTTTGAACCGTGTGTGTTTATTGTCTTGTGATTTGTTGTGTAATTGTGATCTTTCCTGACACTTGTTTTCCTTCTTTTTGGTCTCTTTTTACTGTTTATTGGATTCTGATTGTTATTTGCTTTTTGGTACAAAACTTGTAAAGTACAATGTTAGTTTTTCAATGGCCCTAGAAACAGGTGAAAACAAAAGCTGTAACGTCCTGGCAGCAACTTAATATGCAAGCAGCATCAAACCTGCAAGCTGCTTTACTTATGTTTTGGAGATCAAATAATACTTAATAAAGCAATAGTCGATGATAATAATGAGAACTTTATATGTTTACGGTCCTCACTACAAGCCCAGTCTGCAATGTTACAAGTTGTCAAATGTGATGCTTCACTTATACCAGTGTCTTCAATGTTTAAAACATACAGAAAATAAATCCTAATATCTGTGTGACGTTACGAACCTCGGAGGATGCTTTAAGGGTTTTAAGGTTCAAACCAGGTTTAGATAATGATAGATAAACATATCATGATTAAATTTAATCTTCTATTACCCTGAAATATGTTCAAGGGAACTCAAACTGGGCATAATGTTAAATTATGTATTAAATGTAAAGTTTGCCGCTAAATATCTTAGCAGGATTATTTAAATCCAGGGCTGATCTGTGGAGAAACAGCAGCAACTTCCTGAAAAATGCATGTTTAATTTTATTGTATCTGAATGTTTTGTTTGAAAATAAAAAAGCCGTTTTACATAAAGTACAAAAGTATGAAAAACACAATTTACTCTCCAGTCAGAGTCAAGTAAGGGTGAGTTAAATCGTTAAAAAGGAATATTGATTAATTTACTTTAAAACAAAATACCTTTATTTTAAATAGATATAAATAGATAGATAGATAAACAAACAAAGACAATTGAACTGTTATTAACTATACTTGGTGATGTATTCCCCCAATTTATTTTTTTCCCCCATGACATTAGGATTGGTTCTTTTTTTTTACTATTTTGACTCATCTCTGTTAATAACTACATATACAGGGGATGTTTTTTGAAAGAAAGGGAGCTACAACCTCTGTCAAAACATATAACAATTTAAAAAAGTTACAAAGAAACTTCTTTTTTCAAAATACAGATGCGAATAAACATGTAGATATGTACATTTATTAATATATGTAGATATATAGATGTATATTATGGATATAGAAATGTTATATGTAAGTATGTATATAGATATATTGAGTTGTATTATACGGACAGTATTTATATATCTATATCTCTATTAATATATATTGATTTGTAGTTATATGTAGATATGTCGATATATAGATTTATAGTAATTTTTATGTAATTTCTATTATATTGTAGTAGTATAGTAAAGTAATTATAATGTAATACTATACATTAAAATTACTTCTATTAATACATACATACATAGTAGCACAACTAAATGCTGGGCGTTTGATTTGTTATATGTCGTTGTTATATATATATATATATGTATATGTATATGTATATGTATATATATATATATATATATATATATATATATATATATATATATATATATATATATATATATATATATATATATATATTTATTTGTATTCTGTTTTTTTACTTTTTTGTACTCTTTTTTTTTAACATACATGTTTGAAATAAAATCTTCAAATCAAACCAAATCAAGAACTAGTTAAGTAGATGGTGGAGACCTAAACCAACACATTTTGGCATTTGAAAGAGAAAGTTTTTGAGGTCACTGTAAAGTAGAAAAGGTGATGCTGACACATTTTACGGAGTTCTCTTTAGCAGCATCACCAGGGGAGACCACATGTCCATTTTTTTCATTCAAGTCAGAAGAGATAAAAAGTGTTTCTCTACAAAAAAGGTGGAGATTGGAGGCTTCCATAGGAAGAACAGTCTATTTAATTTAGATATGTAGCCATGGGAGGATTCCCCCCCGACCCTCATGGATTTCCAGAGCTACTGGAGGAGTGAAGATGAAAGCCTGACCAGGTAGAAAAAGGTCTATAATTGGAGTTCCTTTAACAAGGCAGTAACTTTACCATAAATCATGACGAGTGAGGGTCCTGTGCCCCCTATTCTGTGTCCTGAAATAGTGCGGGAGGAAAAAATAATGATGTTTTGAACTTTTTCTGCATCCAATAGGGGTTTAATGGATTTATCATGCCGGGCCTATGGTGTGGCGGGGGGGTGGGGTGAGTTCAGGGTAAGACAGGTTTTTCTCTAGTGTGGGGGGGTAACGGCCCCCAGGGCTCCAAGGACCACGGCACTGCTGTTGGCTTCACCTTCCACACTTTCTCCAGCTTTTCCTTGAGCCGCCGGTATTTCTGCAGTTTCTCCTGCTCCTTTTCCTGATGTTGCCACCGTTGGGGACGTCGATCACAGCGGCTTTCCTCTGCTTTTCATATAAAAATCATACAAACACACACAAACACATGTACAGGACTGTCTCAGAAAATTAGAATATTGTGATAAAGTTCTTTATTTTCTGTAATGCAATTAAAAAAACTAAAATGTCATACATTCTGGATTCATTACAAATCAACTGAAATATTGCAAGCCTTTTATTATTTTAATATTGCTGATTATGGCTTACAGTTTAAGATTAAGATTCCCAGAATATTCTAATTTTTTGAGATAGTATATTTGAGTTTTCTTAAGCTGTAAACCATGATCAGCAATATTAAAATAATAAAAGGCTTGCAATATTTCAGTTGATTTGTAATAGATCATGAATGTATGACATTTTTGTTTTTGTAATTGCATTACAGAAAATAAAGAACTTTATCACAATATTCTAATTTTCTGAGACAGTCCTGTTTTATATACATCTATTTAATGTGATTTATACACAAACATCTCTAAAGTTTTCATCTAAACAAATAATCTAATAATTAAAGCTGCAAGCAGCGATGAACGGGCCCTCTCACATGCAATTTTCACCAATAAAGGCCAAGTCCTCAAAACCGAGTCCGATGACACCACCCACAACTCTGTATGTCATACCATTCGAGTTATGGCAAAGATTAGGATCTATCAAAAGTCGACCAATCAGAAGAAAGGACGGGGCTAATTCATGCCAATGAAGGTCAAGGACTCAAAACCGAGTCCGATGACACCACCCATGACTCTTTATGTCAAACCATTCAAAAGTTATAGCAGAAAGTAGGAATTATCAGATGAAGGGGGGAGCGCTTTTTTTTTTTTTTTATCGTTGCCACGGTAACGCTTTTGACTGAGAAAAGTAATGCACCTCGTTGCAGGATGGAGACGCACATTTTGATGTATAACACACCTGGTGCACGTTACGGTTCGGGCGAAGAAGCGGCTGAAGAAATGGCATAAATTGCGCCAAAATTACACGGTTAATTCAAAATGGCCGACTTCCTGTTCGGTTTCGGCCATGGCTCCAAGAGACTTTTCTTTAAGTTGCGACATGATACAGGTGTGTCCCGATTTTCGCGCATGAACGTCAAACCGTATTGTGGGGCTTGAGGCACAAAGTTTTCGAGGGGGCGCTGTTGAGCCATTAGGCCACGCCCATTAATGCAAACCATTAAATTTCCAGTTTCCAGAGTTTAGCCTATGGTAATACTTGTACAGTAATTAAGTTTCTTGATTTGAAGTGGGTAAGAATGGTAAATTGTTGTGATTGTCATTTTAAATCCACTGTACAAGCTACTGTAATTGATTTGCCCAGTAATAACCATAAACGTTGCATACGTGTCGACAGCCTAACGACGTATTTTTTTTTTTATATGGCTGATATGGTTTTTATGAGTTAAATAATAATAGAGTTAAACCAACTGTCTGGTGGCGTTACTGGGGGTGCTGAATAAAAATAGGTGATTTGTGTTAGTATTTTCATTTTAACTGCAGGTATTTGGCCAGTGACTGATAGTAGAAGATTTGTCCCGCGTACAGAGTAATAATTAAGATCAGCTCTGACAGCCTGGGGGAAATATTAATGCATGAATATTCAGTATTAGCAGTGTTAAGTGGGATGAGGTACCTTGAGTTCATGAATCATCTGCATTTAAACTAATTTTGTGTTGTGCAGTGATATCCTGCATTTCTTTGATTCTATTGTTTTGCTGTTTTGCTGCTACAAATGGTTCAATAAAGGAAGGAAACAGAGATGGAGAGTGTGTATCTTTGCCTGACGTCATCCCATCGCTGGTTATTGGGCTGTAAAGTTTCTTATCCAAAGGATAAGATGAAACCAAATCCATCTAGTGTGCTAAATAAAAATGTCCAATTTATTCGCTAAATGCTTTTCCTGCATCTAAAGACACAATTAGAGTGTGTTTATTTGTGTTGAGCAATGTTAATGAAATCGAATTATCTACGAGTACGGTGTTATTTATTCCTGTTTTTAATGAAGCCGGTCCCACCAGGAAGGATTAAAGTAGGAGTCACTGTTTCTGTTTCTGTCCACTAGCAAGGATCTCCACCTGGTTTTAACACATTTATCTGATTTATCATTTTCCTGATAAGTCAGGTGCTACCCCGTTTTGATTCATTCATTTTGATAATTCAATTTGATAAATAATCTACTTTATTAATTATTAATAATTGTAGGACAATTATTAATAACTCTTTGATAACTCTGTGGCACAACACTACGGAAGAGTATTAGGGCCATGCAGAAGAAAAATATTTGAGAGGGGAAGATTTTTTTTATTGTGCACTTTGAGAAAAAAGTCGAAATGTCGAGATTAATGTTGAAATATAATTTCAAGAAAAAAATTGAAATGTTGAGAATAATGTTGAAATACAATTTCAAGAAAGAAGTCGAAATTTCGTGTATAAAGTCGAAATTTCACCTTTTTTCCTCAACATTTCAACTTTATTCACGATATGACGACTTTTTTTGCGACATATCGACTTTTTTCTCGACATTTCGACTTTTTTCTGGAAGTGCACAATGAAAAAAAAATCTTCCTCTTCTAAAATATTGTTATTTTTCTCCTGCCTGGCCCTAATACTCTTCCGTACAACACAGACGTGTCTTAGACACTGAGATTATTTGTGGGTGTATTTTGGAAGTACTTTCTATTTATTTGTAACTGTGACAAAGGCTGATGTTTTTATCCAGAAATGCTTATAAAAGTCCGCTGTTCTTCAGTAGAGAGAAGTTCATCTGATTTTCTTACTTGTTCACCTGATAATCCAGGGAGTTTTAATTATTTTAGGAAGGCTTTTATTCTACCTTGAGAAGTATAGATGAATGATGAAAAGATTTAAATATTTTATTGTTCTCTTGTGGTTCCTGAACAATTTCTCCTGATGAATTTATAACTGAAAGGATGGTAGATTTCTCATTTTAATGTTGCAAATTACCTTCTTTCTGATGTAAAATACAAGTTGAATTTTTAAGGTTGAGTTTGTTCTGTAAGATTTATGAAATCAATTCAATTCAATTCAATTTAATTTATATAGCATCTAATACAACAGAGCAATTATTACATAAACAATGGCAGGTAAAAACTCCCATAGTGGGAGAAAAGCCTTAAGCCAAACATCAGAGTTACTTAACTGTTTGTTTTTTGCTTTTTCCTGTAGGATGAATATGCTATTATTTCACCTCTGATCACTGCTTTACCTGTTTCCCATAATGGTAACTGTGAGGTATTTAGACAATTGTTCATCTCCAGAAAGAATGCCCACTATCTTTTAATGAAGTTGTCAAAATCAGAATCTTGAAGAAGTGATGTCTCTAAAACCATCTTGTGAGAGACTTAATGTGCGAGCAAATATTTAATATGAGGGAAATAGCAGCATGATCACCTCTGCTGATGAGAAACACCTTGGTATCTGCCACATGCTGGTGAAGGGGTCAATCAAGGAGAATGATGGACGCAGGAAAAATGTGTATATTCTTACGATAAAGGGTTATTCATTCTCAGACTGTTACTGAGTATATAATTAGGGCCCGAGCACTGACAGTGCGAAGGCCCTATTGTATCTGTATGTTGTGATACGGTTAGATGAGGACCCAAGCGCAGGAGAGCAGAGTAGGAGGCCTGAGGCAGGAGTTCTCAACAAAAAGGGTTTATTTTCAAAAACAAGAACTAAAAGCGCTGCAGAGCAGGATCAACAAAAACCAGGATCATGAAGGATAAAAACTACGAGGAGACATGGAGGTAGACACAGTGCGGACCGACAGGGAACAAAGGAATGACAAGACCAGATATACGAGGGGATAACGAGACACAGGTGCAGACACAATCAGGGCAAATGGGAAACAGGAGAGACAGAACTGAAACTCAAACTGGGGGGGAAGAGTCAAACCCTGAGAGTACCCCCCCCTCAAGGGACAGATCCCAGATGTCCCAACAGTCCCAACCCAGGGTGGGCGGAGCGGGCCTGGAGGAGGGCCCAAGCCACACACGGCCAAAGTTCCGGGGGCCGTCCTCGGGACCGAGCAGACCAACGAGAGCGTTCCGGGGGCCGTTCCTCGAGGCTGGGCAGACCGGCGAGAGAGTTCTGGAGGACGCCGACGGGGCTGGGCCAACCGGAGAGTCATTTTGGGGGGCCAACCCCGGAACCAGACTCGGGACCAGGCACACCGGCCAGAGGGCCGTTCTCGGGGCTGGGCAGATCCATCCAGGATCGCCTCAGGAAGAGGAACAGAGATGGGCGGCACCGCCTCAGGAACGGAGACTGGTGGCGGGATCGCCTCAGGAACAGAGACTGGCGGCGGGACCGCCTCAGGAACGGAGACTGGCGGCGGGACCGCCTCAGGAACGGAGACTGGCGGCGGGACCGCCTCAGGAACGGAGACTGGCGGCGGGACCGCCTCAGGAACGGAGACTGGCGGCGGGACCGCCTCAGGAACGGAGACTGGCGGCGGGACCGCCTCAGGAACGGAGACTGGCGGCGGGACCGCCTCAGGAACGGAGACTGGCGGCGGGACCGCCTCAGGAACGGAGACTGGCGGCGGGACCGCCTCAGGAACGGAGACTGGCGGCGGGACCGCCTCAGGAACGGAGACTGGCGGCGGGACCGCCTCAGGAACGGAGACTGGCGGCGGGACCGCCTCAGGAAAGGAGACTGGCGGCGGGACCGCCTCAGGAACGGAGACTGGCGGCGGGACCGCCTCAGGAACGGAGACTGGCGGCGGGACCGCCTCAGGAACGGAGACTGGCGGCGGGACCGCCTCAGGAACGGAGACTGGCGGCGGGACCGCCTCAGGAACGGAGACTGGCGGCGGGACCGCCTCAGGAACAGAGACTGGCGGCGGGACCGCCTCAGGAACAGAGACTGGCGGCGGGACCGCCTCAGGAACAGAGACTGGCGGCGGGACCGCCTCAGGAACAGAGACTGGCGGCGGGACCGCCTCAGCAACAGAGACTGGCTGAGGGGCGACCGCCTCAGCAACAGAGACTGGCTGAGGGGCGACCGCCTCAGGAACAGAGACTGGCTGAGGGGCGACCCGGGTCCTCGGAACTGGCTGGGGTGGGGCACGGGTCCTCAGAGCTGGCTGAGGGGGGTCCGGGACCATCACCGGAGCAGGGGCTGATGCGTCTGGGACCACCACCGAAACATGGGGAGGTGCGTCCGGGACCACCACAGGAACATGGGGAGGTGCGTCCGGGACCACCACTGGAACAGGGACGGTGCAGGAGCTGGAGCCGGAACAAGCCGTCGTCGTTGCCTCCCCTGAGCCTGCAGGCTTCTGGGGCCACCCAGGAGCCAGGCGTGTTCCCAAAAAGGGGTCCCCATACTCCCCCTCCTCGGCCCAGTGCATGTTCTCCAAAAACTCCAGCAGCGTGAGGCGCTCTCCCGCTGGGTCCATCTGGTCGGTCCGTTCTGTTGTGGTTAGATGAGGACCCAAGCGCAGGAGAGCAGAGTAGGAGGCCGGAGTTCTCAACAAAAAGGGTTTATTTACAAAAACAAGAACTAAAAGCACTGCAGAGCAGGATCAACAAAAAACAGGATCATGAAGGACATGGAGACATGGAGGTAGACACAGTACGGACCGACAGGGAACAAAGGAATGACGACCAGATAAACACAGGGGATAACTAGACACGACGAAACACACGTGCAGACACAATCAGGGCAAATGGGAAACAGGAGGGACAGAACTGAAACTCAAACTGGGGGGAAGAGTCAAACCCTGACAATGTAGGAATTTTTTTTTCTCGTTTTTATTTTTCCGACAAAGGAGGGCCTTTTTTCCCCCTAAACGTGCCTCAAAAGTCACCAAATTTTGCACGCAAGCCAGGCCTGGCGATAAATTGGATATTTCATGGTTTGCATTAATGGGCTTGGCCTAATGGCTCAACAGCGCCCCCTAGAAAACTTTGTGCCTCAAGCCCCACAATACGGTTTGACGTACATGCACGAAAATCGGTACACACCTGTATCATGTCACAACTTAAAGAAAAGTCTCTTGGCGTCATGGCCGAAACCGAACAGGAAGTCGGCCATTTTGAATTAATCGTTTATGTTTGGCGCAATTTGTGCCATTTCTTCGGCAGTTAATGCGGCCCGAACCGTAACGTGCACCCAGGTGTGTTATACATCAAAATACGCTTCTCCATCCTGCGACGGTGGGCATTACTTTTCTCAGTCAAAATCGTTACCGTGGCGACGATAGACACCAAAAAGCACGCCCCCCTTTCTTCTGATTGGTCCATATTTGATAGTTCCTACTTTCTGCCATAACTTTTGAATGGTTTGAGTGTAGACATTTACAATTGGATAATACAAATATGAAAACATATAAAATAAAATAAGGCACGAGATATCTCCTTATTCTTGAGTTACTAAAAGTAAGGTATTAAAGTACAGCAGTGTTCGTTCACATTTCTTATTTGACATTAGCTCTAAATTGTTTATATAAAAGTTTAATTCCACTGTAAACATATCAAAGTTTGGAAGGGACTTGGAAAACTTCATCTTATGAATATGAAATGTACTCATCAGAAGCATTAGATTTGTTATAAAGCATATTGGTTTGTCATCACATTCAAATTTCAAATATCTTTGGGTGTGATTGTGATGGATTGTCCAGTTTTATCACGGATACATTTTTCCATGTTCCTCCAAAATACAGTTGACGATGGGCAAACACAAAACAAATGTAGAATCATTTCTGACTCATCTCCACAAAAAGTGCACTTTTCATCCACTTCATGACTTCCAGCTTTTGTCCTGCTGATGAGCCGGACTGTGACAAATGTTTCTGATAATAAGATATTCCAACTTTATGGGCAACAGTGTAAAAAGACAGAAAAATAATAATAAAGTAGGGGTTGCAAACAATTGGCAGCAGAGAGCACCATCTTCATGATGGGCCTCAGAGGATATCAAATTAACTTTTGAGTGCAGACTAATTAGTTTTTTTTTTCAATAATAGAGTCCTTTAGCTTGAGAGCAGTGGGAGTCTTTGTACTTTTGCACGAAGAAACTATATTTTAGACACGGAAATAAATCACTGCACAGACATTTATTCAGCCGGTATGATACGATGACTTTAGTGATAACAGAGCAGCTTGTGCATCATCATGAACCATCTCAGAATATGACAAATATGTGTTTTCCACTGTTGGTCTTGTAATACCAGTGACGTGCGGTGAGGTTCATGGTTGGTGAGGCACTGACTCCTTTAGTGTCAGATTTACAACTGTATAAACCAAAAAGGGAAAAGGGTAGCTTATTCAATTGGCTACTGGTTATTTCATATCTCATCAGCATTCTTCACAAAAAAACACTCGGGCACACACACATACGCACGCACACGCACGCACACGGTAAGAAAGGTCAGAAAAAACTTGCATTTGCTATATACCCTCCATGTGTTGGCCGTTTGCAGTTCTATAATTCATACAACATAAATGAGAGTATAGACTGGTGTACAAAACCACAGATTTGAATTTTGACCTTTAATGAAATATTCAGTTGTTTTTAAAACGTTTAATTCTGATACTTTAATCAATTTAATACAGATTGCTCAACAAAAAGCATGAAAAGAAAAACAAAGAATATTTTATTTGCGGCCAAAATTTAGTTTTTAAATATTCTATTGTATTTTTCTTAGTCTAATCCCTTTTTTATAAGATTGAAATTAAAAGTGTTTGTACCTGTTGGCTCACGTTCGCCCCCTTCAGGTGAGGCAGAGTATTGTCTGCCTCACCCTGGGCCTTTTTCACTGTGGTTTTATTTCCCATCAGCAAAACTAAATATGTCACTAACAAATATTAAACTTTAAAGGTATTGTGACATCATTTTTAACATGCTTTTAACACTATTAAAAGTCTTGGCCAACATCCCTCAAATGTGTCTAAAAGGGTGTAACAAGAAAAAATTCACTCCAGTACTCCATTCCTGGCTTTTTATTACAGTGTTTTTTTGCGCCGTGAAAAACGGGTCCTTTTCGACTGGAAGTCGAGTCCTCTGGTCACGGTCACGGACTTCTAGCAGCGGCGTCGGAGAGTTAAGCCGGGAGCGACAGGCGAAGCATGCACGGAAAAGCAGCACGGCGAAGTAGTCCACCGCAAACAATCATAAAAATAAAGGCATGCAAGCAGCAGTGTCCCCTTATCTTAAGTCCAGTCAGTGGCCGCGGGTCTTTGTCTTTGTGCAGTTGTCCTCCGTACCGGTGATGAGAACAAAAGAGGCTCTAAACAGCTCCGTGTTAAGCCTGATTTATGGTTCCGCGTTAAATCGACGCAGAGCCTACGCCGTAGGGTTCAGCGTACGGTGCGCGTCGCCGCGTAACCCTACGCCGTAGGCTCTGCGTCGGTGTAACGCGGAACCATAAATCAGCCTTTATGGTGCGCTGGAGAGGAGAGGAGGCAGGGAGCTGGGTGGAGGGGGCGGTGATTTAGCGGGTCGTTACGTAACGACCCGCCACCAAACCACATGCGCCGTTTTTGCATAGTTATGCGGAAAATCCCAGAAAGCACACAATACACTGAATGTTAAAAGTTCGTTGTTTTTTGGGTGTAATTGATGTCAAGACACCCAACAAAACACAAAAAATCAAGAAAAATGTGTTTTTCATGTCACAATCCCTTTAATGGTTAAAGACATTAGCCAGACTGTGGAAAATCTGCTCAAATTAACGTATCTGCAAACTTTAGAGCAACCAGCCGCGCCAATCGCACGTATCAGCCCAGTTTGTGATGGATTGTCCAATCAGAGGCTCGGCTCGCTGCTGCCGCACTTCACGTTTCAGCCCCGTATTTGAACAGGAAATAGGCACATTCAGCGATTTTGACTATAAAAAATGTTCAAAATTACATACATAAAGATCAGTGGACAAATATTTATATAAATTTGATGTTATAATTATTTATTTTTTTACTTGTCATGATGACAGGTGACGTTCTGCCTCACCTGCCTCCCCTGACCGCACGTCCTTGTGTAATACCTTGTATAGATTGATCAGTAATGGCAGCTTGACCGGTCACTCTTTTAGTCAGACGGAGATATTTGAAGAGCTCAATCGCAAAATAGTTGATTTTGATGGCACAAGCATAATATCAGGAAGTTAAACAAATAAATGAGCAATAAAACTTAGAAAAATGTACATGGCCTACTAGTATGCATTATTATGAATTGATAAGGAATAATATACTATAAAAATGGCTGAATTTGTGTAATTAGGACCAGTGCTTATAGGCTAATTAATCTCAATGTAATATGCAATACAATGACATATTAATGTCTTTTTTCCCCCTGAATTTCCTGAAATGTCCCAGAAGTCATATCTGCTAATGATAAATCAGTCAACTGCGTTTGATTAGAAGAACTTCCTGCAGTGCATCATTTGGAGACCCAGGGAAGCGGTCAGGTCCACCTAATCTATCACCATTGATTTTGTTCGGTGTCTTCAGTTTTTTTTTTTTACTCCAAAGTTAATTAAAAGAAACTTGCACTTTTGAGTTTGAGGGTATGAGTTCCGACAATACGGGCAGTACTGGAGTTGAGGGGGGATGAGGGGGGATGGCATCCCCCCCCTGAAATAAAAACGGTCCAAATCATCCCCCCTGTAAAACTGCCATCCCTCCTTTCCATCCCTTATGTCATTTCATCAATGAATGTGGTTTTACTGCTATTTCATTTAGAGTCATCACCAGAAAAATAACACCAGAAAAATAACTTATTTGACAATTTTCTCCTCTTTCAAGTAAATTTTCACTTGAAATAAGTAGAAAAATCTGCCAGTGGGACAAGATTTATCTTCTTATTACAAGCAAAAAAATCTTGTTCTACTGGCAGATTTTCAAATGAAAATCTACTTGAAACAGGTGAAAATTGTTGTTTTTTCCAGTAATGAGTCTTGTTTTAAGTGTAATGAGATTTTTTTTACTAAAATGAGACATTTTAACTAGAAATAAGACAAATGTTCTTGTTAAGATTATGAGTTTTTGCACTGATCCATGTTACTTATCCTGTGAAGGACAGAGTCATATTAATAAGTTCAGAAAAGTGTTTTTTATTGTTGTGTTTTGATGTATTTGATGTAAGCCCAGTGGATATTTAAAGCTTACAGAAGGCTGCATTTAACTGCTGCTATGTCATTCCTGCAGTATTTCTGCAGGTGTTTTGGTCACTGCTATTATTTGTAATATATTATATTATTTGTAATCAGCACAAATTATCTGTCCCCATATGATAAAATCCACCATCCCCCCTGATTTTCTTTTTTACAACTCGAGTACTGAATACGGGCAATCCAAAAACGTAAAGTGAGGGGCCAGCACATGAGAGGGGGGGTCAGCAGTCCCTGTGCACTTCCAGTCTCAATAATTGAATCGAAGAAGAATCAAGTTTTTTTTCTTCTAATCAATGAGGCTTTCAGAAAATCGAGGGGATGGTTAAAGGACATTTTTCAAACAAGAGATTATATACTTGTTTGGAAAGGTTTGGGGGGGGGGGGGGGGTATTGTGGCTGCAGAGTGGGAGGTATAAAGATCAGGAAGACTGTGATTAATCCGACCACGAGGAGCAAAGTCAGCAGGAAGACGGTTAATCTGGGTGGAGAGGAAGATTCCTAACCCTAACCTGGAGGACTGATGAAGTCCAGGTCAGCTTCATCACAAATCAAAAACACACTCAAATACTTTATACTCACAGGCTGTTAAAAATGCCCCTCCCGTCTCCCCCAGATAAATAACTAGTGACACCCCCCACATTGCAGATAACTACAGAATTACAGGCCCAGGCAGTTCTCCAACACTGACTTTGCATATTTTTATTTTTTTTTGTGTATATATTTTATTTGCTGATCATCGTTTTTGTCTGTGCTGCACTTTTATAGTACACTCTTAACAAAAGAGCTACTACACTTTGTTATGATTTTTTTTTTCTTTTAATTTTTCCTGCCAAGGTGACAAAGATCTACGGAGCCCCTTTGGTGACGTTTGAAAAAAATGGAAATATGCATGTGGTCATGAGATAATCAATGCGTGGCCATGAAATATTTAGATTTAGATTTTAGATTTATTTATTTGCACAGTTAAAAATTACACAAATAAAAGTAACAACGTTACAAATTAAAGTGCAGGAAGAGGCGAAAACTCAAAGAGCTTATCAGGTGCCTCCACCTATAGTTAACATAAAATTTAATATCATACTTATAAAAACAAAATATACAAATGAGCAGTTAGAAATCTATAGATGATAGAAATAAATGAAAATTATAAAGAATTTACACAAAAGAAAAATGATCGGATATATGAATAACGATAAAGAGTACAATTTAATAATTAAGAAACAAATAAAATAAGATTTATTTTTTGTCATTAAAACCTTTCTCGGAACTCTGAGATAATTAACTCGTTAATTCAGAAAAACAGATCAGATTTTTTTTTATTAAAATTTTTCTCGGAATTCTTAGATAATTATCTTGTTAATTACGAAAAAAAGAGCAGATTTTTTTTTTTTCTCAAGTGAATGCAATACTCTTCCGTATAAAACGGACAAGGAACTTCCAAAGGTTTTTCTGGGGATCTGAGCGCTACAGATGTGCTGTGGTCTCCCGGGGCAACCGACACTCCACGGCCATCGATCAGCTCATCTGCATGTGACGGACAGGTCCTGCAGACGGTTTGTTCTGTTAGTGAAGTCACTTGACCTGTTAACAACTCACTATTGAGATGTTTAATGGAGATTAGACAGTTATTTGTTTTAATGATGGATTTGAAAGTCATGTGTGTGCGTGCGTGCGTGCGTGCGTGCGTGCGTGCGTGCGTGCGTGCGTGCGTGCGTGCGTGCGTGCGTGCGTGCGTGCGTGCGTGCGTGCGTGCGTGCGTGCGTGCGTGCGTGCGTGCGTGCGTGCGTGCGTGCGTGTGTGTGTGTGTGTGTGTGCGAGCAAACACATTGATTCAGCTGGTTATTGTGTTGTGCACAGTCTTCAAAAACATGGCTATGAATCTGGACCTTATGATCAGACCATAAAACTGCATCTGTAGGCTGATTTAAGTAGCCATCAAATTGCCGTGGAAGATAACTTTATTTTAGGAGCAATAATAAAAAACATTTTTATATTGCACCACAAGTTTGAAACCCAACTCTTTTTTTTTAAATGCTGAATTCTCTCTTTCCCCCATAAGTGGACGGAGGTTGAACTGGGTGTCGTAGTCAGAAACTGCCGTGATTTCACATCCAATAGTCGTAGCTGTTTTCCTTTTAGAGCGTGTGACCCGGAGTTAAGGATCAGCTCCCACGCGGGATACAGCGTAGTAGCAGCTGATGCAATCACCTCGTCACAATGCTTTTGATTGTTGCTGAAATGTTCCTGCAAATTCAGAAAGATGTTGCTGCAATGAACTGCTGCACTTTAACTTAATCACTGCTTTAATCTCTGCACTGGAGCTGAGATCAATGTAAATGCGTCAACAGTTGTCACCAAACATTTTACAAGCCATTTAAGGCGGGGGGGGGGGCGGCATAGGAGCAATACAATCAAATTATTTGATTTGATTTATTTTGTACATGTAAAAGACAACAATTAAAAGAGAAGATAAGAAAACAAAACAAACAAAAAATAAACAACAAAACAAAGAATTTCATACTTTAACACATACATGTATTTTAATTTACATGTGCAAAAAGGAGTAGGAAGAAGTGTAAACGTATTTAATCCTACCCTAATCATTTATTATTAACAAGTATGTATAATAACTAACTATACTATAATTATACTCACACACGTACCTATACATACATACACATAGTTGAATATTTCTATATATTTGTACACACATGCCCATATAAATATTTATAGAAATATACTTATTTACACCATACTATCTCTATATTAACTCCATCTGCTCTATATCTATATATATCTACATACACACATGTACACATACATATTCACACACATACACATATATATATATATATATATATATATATATATATATATATATATATATATATATATATATATATATATACATACACGCTAAACCCCTTCCTCTTTGTACCTTGTGAAAATCTTGTTTTTATATGTGTTTTTAAACTGGTTAAATGACAACATAAAGGAAGATATTTTCAACTTAAAGCCACTAAAGCAGGAATAAATCCTAAATTGGAGTGGGTTTGTTCAATAATATACCGATTGCCTTTTTGTGTGAAAATTTCACTGTCAAGATATTTAAACTGACATACAGGTTTAAGAAAGGCACAATGTATGAAAGCTAATATCTATGTGGGATTGCTGGGACTCCCCAGCAATCATTATATTGGTCCAATTAAAAATAAACTGTTAAACATACTGTCCGTACAACAATATGTTTGTGTACCCTATTAGCTATAATGTTGGTAAATGAGTGTGCCACTGGGTCTGAGCATCTGCTGGTGGTATGAGCGATGTAAACTCTTTATCAGCATATAGCGTCGCTCCGCGCACAGCGAGCTCGGCGTTGCCCAAACCACCATCACGCCGTCAGTTACAAGAAGGTGAGGCTGGAAACACACAAACAATCCTGATCTGGAAGGTTTTGAAAGGAGGAACACACTTAAGCATCTCCAGTTTAAATACCCCAATGCTCTTTTTTTATGATTTAAAAGATAAATGCACCTTCAGGTCCTCTGCATTTCCACTAATGATTGAAGTACAGGGTAAGTAAAGAAAATTAAATCTTATTTTCCCTGAACACCGTAACCTCAGTCATGAGTCCACTTCAGCAGCATAACCTAAAATATGCAAATGCCATTACCCACGTCATGATTTGCACATGTGCACGCTTTAGAGTTTGACCATTGTAAAACAAATATTTCCCCCATTGAGATTCAACAGCAAGTATTCCAGCTAATGATGCTGTAAGGACCAATCAGCTCCCAGAATGCTGATAGAACTGCTTTCAGAAACATTGTGGGTCAGAATTACCAAACAGATCCAGGGAGGAAACAGAGGAACTATGAAATCGCTTTGAGTTTTTCCCACATTCCGTTTTAATTTTTCCTTTTTCGGTCTATTTTGGTTTTTAATTTTTGAGAATTTTTGAGAAAACTAAAACATGCAGGACACTGGCCCTCGAGGACCGACTTTGGACACCCCTGTCCTAACTGATCAATAAGGTTCGTGAGTTTGGGTTGGTCTTTTATTACAGTGTTTTGGTCTCCTTTTGTTGTCATTACTAATGTGCTTCTTTTGTTTTTATCAGACACATTAATGTAGGAGATGTTCAGCTCCAACTGGTCTGTAACTCTGCTGCACAGATCATAACAAAGACCCCATCATGCCATTTCCCCCTCAATCCTGCAGCAGCTCCACTGGCTCCCAGTCTGCCAAATAATTAATTACAAACTCCTCCTGTTCACCTTCAAGGCCATCCATAACCTCGGACCACCTTATCTGTCTGACCTCCTCCTGATCTCAACCTCGTTCTACTCCCTCAGATCCTCCTCCATCCACCTCACTGCCCCACCCGCCCGCTCTCTCCCCATCTTCAAATCCAGACTCCAGCCTCACCTGTTTCAGATTGCCTAACTACTAACTGCCTAACTGGCCTTCATTTCTTTTTCTATGAGCTTATTGTTATACATTATTTCTAGTACTGTCAAACTTAACGTCCTCTTAATGCTGACAATTTTTTTAACTTACGATTAACGTGCAGGATAAAAAAAACAAAAAAGACGCGCTTTATATAATTTCTGCCGGCCGACGACACCCGTAGCTTGAGGAAAAGTATGGTGGACTGAAAGATGGAGAATGAAAAGGGACTTTTGAATGGCAAGTTCACTTTCAAAAAGATGCAGATGGTTCGCTGGACAAGAGTAAAGTTGTTTGCATGTACTGTCGATTTCAAAAGCAGACAACGCTGGAAAGCAGTGTTAGGCTCGAGGGAAGGAGGGCGGACCCAAATGCAGGACAACACGAGCAAGGTTCAGGTATAACAAAGTTTATTAACAAAAAGCGCTCCACAGGAGGGACGGAAGACAAACACAAAATCACAGACCATAAAAACGCGGCTGGAGAGTCCAACAAAAGGCGGAAAGGAGGGAAACTCACGGCCGGAAAAAGTAATCCAAAAGGACCCAGAAAGGGAAGGTCCACGAACGGGAAACTAGGGAAGTCCAGGAAAACGGGCAGAGTACGGGGCTCTGAGCTGGAGAGAATCATCCGACACCGCAGCTTGTGGGAGGCAAGCTTAAGAGCAGGCTGGGTGACGAGGCTGAATGGTGTCAGGTGTGGGGACAGTGATTGGGATCAGCTGCGGGTGCTCTGGCAAAGACTGGCCAGGCTTTGGCGCCCTCTGGTGGAGGAAGGGTGTGCTAAACCCTAACATCACCTCCCCCTCAACGGGCGCCTCCTGGCACCTTACCGGGCTTGTCGGGGTGGTCGCGGTAGAAGGCCCGGAGGAGGTCTTCCAAGATACGGTGTCGTGGGATTCATAACCGCTCCCCCGGGCCGTACCACTCCCAGTCCACGAGGTACTGGAACCCTCAACCTCTGCGGTGGACGTCCAAGATCTCCCGAACGGTGTATGCCGGTGCTACAACCACGAACCGGACCGGGGGAGGATCGTCAGCTGGGGGTGATAGGTCAGACTCCACCACCGGCTTTACAAGAGACACGTGAAAGGTGGGATGGACCTTCATGGAGTGTGGGAGCCGCAGATGTACCGCCGAAGGGGTGACCATCCAGTCGACCTCGAAGGGGCCCACGTACCGCAGTGCTAGCTTCCGGCACTCCACCCTCAATGGCAGGTCCCTGGAGGACAACCAGACTTGTTGCCCAGGCCGATACTGAGGAGCGGGGAACTGACAACGGTTTGCCTGTTGCTGAGAGTGGAGACAGGATTTAGCCAGTGCGGAACGTACCCGCCGCCAGACTCTCTGGCACCGGCGTAGATGGACCCAGACCGAGGGAACAGCCGCCTCCCTCTCCTGGTACTCGAAGAGGGGGGGTTGGTATCCCATGGCTGCCATGAAGGGGGAGACGCCGGAGGACAAGGACACCAGGGACTTCTGGGCATACTCCACCCAGGGAAGGTAGGTGCTTCAGGAGGTCGGGTGCCGAGCCGCCACACACCGGAGCGCGTTCCCCAGCGACTGGTCCATTCGTTCAGTGGCCGTTGGACTGGGGATGGTAACCGGAGGAAAGGCTCGGAGAAGCTCCCAGGGCCGCGCAGAAGGACCTCCACACCCTGGAGGTGAATTGTCGGGATCCCGTGGAGACGGAACACGTGCTGGACGAGGAAGGGTCCCCAGTCTCTGTTGCTCTCCAGAGACTCCCATCGGCGGCAAAGTGGACGGACCGGGAGAAGCGGTCCACGATGGTTAGTACAATAGTGTTACCTCCAGAGGGCGGCAGGCCCGTGACGAAGTCCACGGCGATGTGGGACTAAGAGCGCCGTGGGATCGCCAACGGGTGGAGGAGACCAGAGGGCACCTGGTGGGAGGACTTCCTCCGGGCGCAGGTCGGGCAGGCAGCAATGAACCTCTTGGAGGAAGAGGGAGGGCCACCAAAACCGCTGTCGTAGGAGGTGAAGGATGCGGGCTACCCCGGGGTGGCACTCCAGCCGGGACAAGTGGGCCCACTGCAACACCTCTGAGTGGACGTTCTTCGGAACGAACAGCGTGTTGGGTGGTGCTTCGCCAGGGTCCTCTGCCGATCCCTGGGCCTTCCGGACGCGTTCCTCATCCTGCCAGATGGCTGCCCCGACAATGCAGGCTGGGGGCAGGATCGGGTCGGGGTCCTGACAGACAGGGTCTGCGGAGAATTGACGGGAGAGGGCATCTGGCTTAGTGTTCCTCGAGCCCAGGCGGTAGGTGAGGGTGAAGGAAAACCGCCTGAGGAACAGGCGGGAGTTGAGGTGCTTTGCCCCACGGAGGTAGGCCAAGTTCTTGTGGTCTGTCCAGATGACAAAAGGCTCGGCTGCCCTCTCGAGCCAGTGACGAAGAAGCTTGCGGTTCCCCGGGTCATAATTTCTCTTGCCTGGGGAGAGACGCCGATTAAAATATGCGTAGGGATGCAGCTTACCGTCCTTGGCGCTCAGCTGGGAGAGAATGGCCCCCACCCCAGTATCCGAGGCATCCACTTCCACCACGAACTGCCGGGTCGGATCTGGGTGGGAGAGAATAGGAGCCGAGGTAAAAAGCACCTTGAGCCGTTCAAAGGCTGCCTCTGCCTCTTCGGTCCAAGTGAAGGGGCGGAGTGTAGAGGTGAGTCTGGTTAGTGGCTCCTCCACTCTGCTGTAGTGCCAGATGAAACGCCGGTAAAAGTTTGAGAATCCCAGGAACTGCTGGAGGTGTTTCCTAGTGGTGGGATTTGGCCACTCAGCCACAACCTGGATCTTGGAAGGATCGGGCAGAAGCTGACCCTCCCGGACGATGAACCCCAGGAAGGACACAGAGGAGGCATGGAACTCACTTTTCTCGACCTTTACGAACAGGCTATTCTCGAGCAAATGTCTCAGAACCAGGCGAACATGCTGAATATGCTCCTCCTCTGTCTCAGAAAAGATAAGAATATTGTCAAGGTAAACAAAGAGGAATTTGTTCAACATGTTGCGGAACCAGGCAAACATGCTGAATGGAAGGGAAGGTCCACGAACAGGAAACTAGGGAAGTCCAAGAAAACGGGCATGTATGTGTACGAGTATGGGGCTCTGAGCGGGAGAGAATCATCCGACACCGCAGCTTGTGGGAGACAGGCTTAAGAGCATGCTGGGTGACGAGGCTGAATGGTGTCAGGTGTGGGGACAGTGATTGGGATCAGCTGCGGGTGCTCTGGCCAAGCCTGACCAGGCTTTGGCGCCCTTTGGCGGAGGAAGGGTGTGCCAAACCCTAACAAGCAGCTTGCAAAAAAGGCGCCTGGACAAGTCTTCAAACATTTGTTTGTAATTTATTTTTTGTATCACCCTGTTTTGATCCCACTCAGGAGAAGGGGATATTTTTTGAGCCTTTTATTTTCCTCCATATGAGGTTAGACATAATTACATGGAAAATTTAACTGACCAATGCACTTCTTGTACAATGTTTGTGATGCATATGGTTCATTGTTTTACATTGAGCTGCTTAAAAAAAACAAGGAATCTTAAGTTAGTCTTTACAAGTGTAAAGTTGGGGACTACATTGTGTTTGTATTTATGAAGGAATGTTACATTCAGGTCAAAAGCTTTTTTTTTGTGGGAAGTTGAATAAACATTGGCATAAAGCAAGCATATTTGCCCTTTCTCATGTTGTTAACAGTATTAAAAACATCAAAAAATACCTTAAGGTAATTTAGAACAGCAAAAAATGTGTGAATAAATGTGCGATTAATATAAGTTATAATATAATAAGTTAATTATGGACAACATGCGATTAATCACGATTAAAAACATTTATCGTTTGACAGCCCTAATTATTTCATTGGTTTGTAAAGTGTCCTTAGGTTTTTTTGTTGTTTTTTATCATTTATCTTTTACATGTTTCGGCTGCAGTCTTCTTCAGAAGCCTCATCTGACAGCTGTCACTTGTCATTCATCAGCGTCCGACCCGACGGCTCTGACAGATGCACCAGGTTGATAACGGCTGCCGCATTCCAACGCTCTCTGGAGCAGAGAGTCCCAGGTGTGGGAGAGGACAGGACGGTGGACACATCATCGGATCAGAAACCAATAAATACAACTGTCTCAGACGATGAGTGGGGAGATGTTGGGTTGACAAACAACCAGATGAGCTCAACATAACAAGTCAAGGAGTTACAGTTTAAAATAATTCATAGGCTCCAGATTACACCAGTGTTACAGCACAAATGTAATCCTATATTTACCAAATATTGTAACAAATGCAAGGTTTCTGATGGGTCTTATTTCCACTGTATTTTTGATTGTCCCTTTATCAAAAGTTTCTGGGGAAAGATTTGTAATGACATTGCTGTAATATTTGGTAAATATCTAGGTCTTAAAGCCCTTTCTTGTATTCTTGGATTACATTTTATATTGAATCTTAAAGCCCACATGGTAAAACAGCTTGATGTTCTTTTGTTTGGTGCCAGAAGGTGCATTTTACGCCATGACCTACTAGCTTAAGGACAAACTCTCAATGTTTTATCAAATTTGGGACCCATTCTGGTGCGGTCCCCACCCCTGGTCATCCCGTTGCTGGCCCCCCCTTCTCCTCCCTTTTCTCTCTTTTGTCCTGCAGGTGGCCGTGGGTGGCTTGTAGCTTGCATTACGGAGCACAAGTCTTTTCCTGACCCTGCACCCCAACCTGGGACTTGCTGATTGGGCCGGAGTTTCGGGAGCTGTGTGCTGGCCTGCGGTCCCCACCCCCGGTCATCCCGTTGCTGCTTCCACCTGCCTGCTGTGCTGTTGCCGTCCCTGACCCACCAGTCTGGCCCTCGGCAGGAGGGTCCC
This sequence comes from Cololabis saira, assembly GCF_033807715.1. Lineage (NCBI taxonomy): Eukaryota > Metazoa > Chordata > Actinopteri > Beloniformes > Belonidae > Cololabis > Cololabis saira. The sequence continues at coordinate 41,120,573 of NC_084599.1, forward strand.
CCCTGATGAGCCTGGTCCTGCTCAAGGTTTCTTCCCTCCTAAAGGGGAGTTTTTCCTTGCCACTGTTTGGCTTAAGGTTTTTCTCCCACTAGGGGAGTTTTTACCTGCCATTGTTTATGTAATAACTGCTCGGGGGTCATGTTCTGGGTATGGGTCTCTGTAAAGCGTCTAGAGACAACTCTGTTGTATTAGACGCTATATAAATAAAATTGAATTAAAATTGAATTGAATTGAATTCTTGAACTACATTGGAACAGAGAGTGCACAGACTTTGCAGAGAGGCCTCTATGGACTTATCTGGACATATATTCCTAGAGAAACCCTATACTTGAGTTTTAACCAAGCGGAATATTGTAACAACCTCACTGCCTGGATATCTGGTCATGTACCCATTCAACTGTTAACAGTCTTCTTCCCCCTCCCTCCCTTTTTCTAGGGCCCGAGCACTGACAGTGCGAAGGCCCTATTATATCTGTAGGAATTCTTTTCCTCGTTCTCGTTTTTCTCATTTTTATTTTTCCCACGAAATGAGGGCCTTTTTGCCCCTCTAAACGTGTCTCAAAAGTCACCAAATTTTGCACGCAAGCCAGGCCTGGCGAAAAATGTGATATTTAATGGTTTGCATTAATGGGCGTGGCCTAATGGCTCAACAGCGCCCCCTAGAATACTTTGTGCCTCAAGCCGCACAATACGGTTTGGCGTACATGCACGAAAATCTGTACACACCTGTATCATGTCGCAACTTAAAGAAAAGTCTCCTGGGGCCATGGCCGAAACCGAACAGGAAGTCGGCCATTTTGAACATTTTGATTTAATTGTGTAATTTTGCTTCATCATCGTGTGTGAATTCCTGCTCAGTGTGTTCTGTGTAGAATATGGTGTTCTTATGTTTCCTTATGTCATGTTTGTTTACTTTAAAACCAAAATCATAATCAATATCTATAAAAAAAAAAAAAAAAAAACAATAAATACTAACGGTGGATCAAAAAAGCCATGGAGATCAGGAAGCAAGGCAACATCCCCAACTGGGACGAGGGAGCATTCGTGCTGCTGCCACACCTCCAAATCCTGAATGATTAACTGCATAATCACACTGAAAACTAAACAAACATGACTGATCTCAAACATTCCTTACATTTTTTGAGAAAATATTCAACTTTTTTGTCCTGTGAAAAATGTTGTGTTGAGTTTGTGGCAGTATCCAAGTATGAAGCTGAGCATGGACAATTCTACGGTGGCCTGGAAGTATAAAACACAACGGCAAAGAAAACACGACAAATTAAAAAACACGATGACAAATTGAAAAACACAACGGCAAATTGAAAAACACATAGGACAAACAACATTTTCTCTTTTGTCGTTGTGTTTTCTCTTTTGTCTTGTTTGTCAATTTGTCGTGTGTGCCGTTGTGTTTTGCACGTCCAGGCCACCGTACAAATCCCATCCATGTGGGATTCATCAAAGAGGACACCAAGCTGCCTTTTTCTCCCTGCCGTTCCATCATGAGACGTGCCTTCCAGGACACGTCCATTCGCTCGGAATGAAATGTGACAAGCTGTTAGATCAAAGACGTGGCCAGTTTGATGTTTTCCACAAGTTAGCAAGACTTGCATGACACGCATCTGGTAACTGACTAATGGTGGTTGGGAAGCTGCCATAGGGAATGTGATACGGGTGTAAAGATTGACTGAAACAAATCAGAACCCACTTTTAACATCAAAGATGTAATAACGATTGTGCATTGACCCCTGGACCAGTTCGTTAGGTTGACTAAAGTTTTGCTGCATATTTTTTCAGACATTTAACTGTTTTATAATCTTTTTTTTTAGGCCTTTTCACATTCACAAGTGTGTATATTTCTAATTTGAATAGATCTATGGATCTCAACCCGTAGGGTTCATTGGGGGGGATGCATTTCAGTGCAGACAGAAATGTTTTAACACACCAGGTTTAGTTATATTTAAACATTATTCCCATCTGGTTTATTGCTCAGTACAGACAAAGTCATTATAGTGGGTGACTTTGACATTCATATTGATGTTGACAGCGATAGCCTTAAGTTTAGCCTTCATTCTCTTTTTAGAATCGATGGGTGTCTAACATGAAGTAAATGAACCGGTGCACTGTTTTAATCACACCCTTGATCTCGTCCTCGCCTACGGTAGGGAACCTGATGATTTGTTAGTGTTGCCCGTAAACTCCCTCCTCTCCAACCACTATTTAATAACATTTGATTTTAACATGTTATAGCATAATACTGTATTACAGCAGGTGTGTATATAATAACACTGTAAATAAATGTAAGGAAGCCTTTCGCTTCTTATCTTCCTACAATAAAATATGTTAGAGCAATTGAGGGCTACGACCTAAATTTTACCCCTGCAGATATTGATTTCCTCGTCAATAATCCTGCTGATTTACTGCACTTACTGCGCTTTTGATGCTGTTGCTCCTCTGGGAAAAGAGAGGCGTTCTACCATAGGAACTTAGCTGCCTGGTATAATTAATTTAACTACATGCTGAAACCAAAAGACATGTTAAATGCAAAGGAAGTGGTACTTTTGTTCATTTGTAGACTTTAATCGTTCATGGAAAGATAGTCTAATAGTCTTTAAAAAAACATCCCCACCGTATGTCAAAGTTAGCTTTGCTCCCAGCTCCTTCAGCCAAACCGTCTGACATTTACATACCGTTTAACGCGTTGACTCGAAATCAAATGACCATTTACATCTACCCGAGCCTGGGTTAATACGAATGTGAGGTTGCTTCGCTAAGCGCTGTGGCATGACAATTACAGATGAAGTGATAACTGCTAGTCATTGGCTGAGCCAATTATATTAGAACTTTACTTTATGTCGAAATGTTGAAATACAATTTCAAGAATAAAGTCGAAATTTCGCCTTTTTTCTCAACATTTCAACTTTATTCATGAAATTTTGACTTTTTTCTTGAGATTGGATTTCAACATTAATCTCAACATTTCAACTGTTTTTTCAACTGTTTTACAATGGTCAAGCTCTAAAGCAGAGTATTAGGGCTTGTGAGAACGTGAGCAATCCCTCCCCTTCTCACTGGACTGTAAATGTGTGTGGCACGTGCCGGCGTCGGGAGCGCGGAGCGCTCCGACTCACTTTCACCACACCTACAACTCACATGTAAAAGTTCTCTCCACACTTTCATCCTGGCGGGTAGTGAGGTACCCACTACTCGTCTCATTTTCACCCATCCACAGCTGACAACGCTAATATAGCATACGGACTCACAAACATTCAGATACTCGCATACACGCACACACTCACACACTCACCTACACGTCTCCCCCTGCTCCGCAGCGGAAGCGCGCGCTGCTGCAGGGGCGGGCTTTATTGAGACGGGGCCCGGGTGGGCATAGCCCATGGTTGCCCAGGGGTGATTAGTTTTTGGTATATTTATGTTTGTACTAATAATTATATTAAATTGTATTAGATATGTATACATTATATAAAGTGTTTAAAGTATATTTATTATTGATGATTATACTATATTTTTGGTGAGGTTTTACAGCAGTTGGGGACAGTTATGTGGTTGGTGTCCCCCCTCAAGTAATGGTTTGCCCCAATTAAGTTGGCACCTGTTCAGTATTTAAAGAAGCCACATTCAGCCCTTGGGGCGCTGAGTGGATGTGCCAGATTTTGGAATTCGGAGTTTGCCTGTATATCTTTGTGATTTTTGGAGAAAATAAAAAGCCTTTTGTTTTGGCAATACACGCTCTGCGGGGTCTTCTTTACACCTCATCATCATCCGGGTCCAGTTTGCCGCTCTGGTCCCTCACATTTGGTGTCAGGAGTGGGATCTTTGGCGCCACCTGGAAAACTGGAGAGAAGAGGTGGGAAGCGAGGCCGTGGGTTTGGCCGAGTCTGGGGAAGGATGGAACGCCCCAGGCTGACCCGAGAGGAAGCGGAGCAGGAGGGGGAGGTGTCATCAGACAGCGAGGCTGGGGCCCAGGCATCGGGCGGAGACCAGCCGGAGGGGTGCGATTTGGCTACCTTGCACCAGCTCCTGGTCAAGACCCTCCAAACCCAGGAGAGGGAGGCACGGAAGCAGGAGCAGCGTTGGAGCGGCGTCCAGAACCAGCTTAACCAGCTCCGGGATGACGTTGATGCTGATCGCAGGCGTCCACCTCTACCCCCGCCTGGGCTTCAACTGGGGGGCCCCCCAGCAGCACCAGTCCTGGCAGCACCTCTCGTGGCTCCCGATCCAGCAGCAGCAGCAGCTCCCGCAGCACCTCTTGTGGCTCCCGATCCACCAGCAGCAGCAGCAGCAGCAGCAGCAGCAGCAGCACCAGTTCCAGCATCACCAGCTGTGGCAGCATTCCCGGTGGCTCCCGATCCTGCAGCAGCAGCACCGGCGGCCATGGCACCTGCACCAGTGGCACCAGTGACCTGGTCCAGGGCTGCGATCCCCAGGTTTGAGGAGGGGGATGATATCGAACAATACCTTACCACATTTGAAAGGTTGGCTACGGCATACCGCTGGCCAAGACAGGAGTGGGCGGTGTTACTGGTGCCCTATCTGTTTGACAGAGCGCGTAGTGCTTATGTTGCTATGGACTCAGATGATGCAATGGACTATGATCGTGTGAAAGAGGCAATCCTGAAGAAATTCGCGATCAATGAGGAGGTGTACCGGAGGAGGTTCCGGGAGCCAGACATCAGGCCTGGAGAGACGCCCCGGGAGCTGTACACACGCCTCAAGGATCTCCTCAAGTGGATCCGGCCAGCAACCAAGACGGTCGGCGAGATCTCCGAGATCCTCATCATGGAGCAGTTTCTTCGTACTCTGACCCCCGACATCAGAGTCTGGGTGAAGGAGCACGATCCCCAGGATGGTCAGCGGGCAGCAGAACTGGTGGAGAGTTTCATGGCGGCTCGGCGTGGACACAGGACCTTCAGGATGGAGGCCCAGCCAAGACCTGCAGCTCAAGGTAGGTCTGAGGGGTCTGGTTATGGGAGTGGTCCAAAGCCTAAGGAGCCCAGTAGACAGCCTGCCCGAAGTTCACCTACACCAGTGAAGCCCAGAGATGCCCCAGGTCAGAAATCTAGTGGGTCTGTGGTATGTTACCACTGCCATCAGGAGGGCCACATTAGGCCTGAGTGTCCCAACAGAAAGCCCATGCACTCCAGCCATTGCTGTATCCCACGACCAGGAGAGGGGGATACAGGCCTTGTGGAGAGGTTACAGACTGCACCAGTCCTAGTTAATGGGAAGAGTGCCATTGCTCTACTGGACACTGGAAGCACACAGACTCTAGTGCAGCCCCATCTAGTGGAGAAGAGAGACTTTATACCGGGTGGGAAACTGAGGGTTTTGTGTGTGAATGGTGATGAACATGAGTACCCTGTAGCTGAAGTCTACCTAGAGGTCGGAGGCCAGACTTATCAGATCACTGTGGGGGTGGTTAAGGGACTGAGCCATTCGATGGTCATTGGCCAAGATATTCTGGTCCTACCTGAGCTGGTACAAACAAGCCAGCCGGTCAGCATGGTCGTGACTAGGTCCCAGAACCGAGCACAGGTCCCTGAAGCAGTCACTGGTGAGCCTGAGTCCAATGACCTAGCCGAGTTGCCATTTGCTAATGAGGACAACTCCGCTCCCATCAGCCCGAGGGCTAGGAAGTCCCGCATGCAGTGCAGGCGGGAAAAGCTTGTGGGGACGGTAGAGAGAAGTGAGGAGTTACCACTCACACAGTCAGATATGTGGGGGGAAGTTCCCCACAATTTTGCGCAGCTGCAGAAGGAAGACCCCACTTTTCAGAAAGCTTTTGCAAGGGTTACCCACATTGATGGTGTCCAGACAGGAGTCTCTCCTACTCTGTCTGGGGAAAGCTACAGTTTGAGAGATGGACTGTTATATCATGAGCCAGGAGAGGGCAGGGCCGAGCAGCTAGTGGTGCCCAAACACCTCAGGGAACAGGTTCTAGCTATGGGTCACAAAATACCGTGGGCGGGACACCTAAGCAACACCAAGAGCCATGAGAGAGTTGCAGCCAGGTTCTATTGGCCAGGCCTCTATGGTGATGTCCTGAACTACTGCAAATCATGCCCAGAATGTCAGCTAACGAGTAAGAGGAAGACAAGCCCTTACCCTCTTCAGCCACTTCCGGTCATTGAGGTGCCCTTTTCTCGCATAGCCATGGACATTGTGGGCCCCCTGGAGAGAACGCAAACTGGTTACCGGTACATCTTGGTAATATGTGACTATGCAACTCGCTACCCAGAGGCCTTTCCTCTGCGCAAAGTATCTGCGCGTCCCATTGCGCAGGCCTTGTTACAGTTGTTCTCTAGGGTGGGAATCCCACAGGAGGTCCTCACAGACCAGGGCACTGCTATCCTCTCCAAGACTATGCAGCAGGTATATGGTTTGTTGGGCATAAAGGGCATTAGGACCACTCCATACCACCCTCAGACCGATGGCCTGGTGGAGAGGTACTATCAGACTTTGAAGGGCATGTTGAGAAAGTTTGTGGCAAGCAACGGGAAGGACTGGGATCGCTGGTTGCCCTTTTTGCTTTTTGCCTACCGTGAGGTCCCCCAGGCCTCTACGGGCTTTTCACCCTTTGAGCTTCTTTATGGCAGACAGGTTCGAGGTCCCTTGGATGTCCTGAGAGAAACCTGGGAGGGACCCGGGACACCCAAGACCTGCAGCATTCTGGCCCACGTCCTGAAGATGAGGGACAAGATGGAGGAGATGGCGGAGATGGTGCGGACGAACCTGGAGCTGGCCCAGACACAACAGAGGTCGTGGTACGACAAGGCGGCCCGGCAGAGGACCCTTCACCCAGGTCAGAAGGTTCTCCTTCTTCTTCCCACTACAGAGAACAAGCTCCTCGCCAGGTGGCAGGGGCCCTACGAGGTGGTGCGGAAGATGGGTCCAGCAACCTACGAGATCGACCTTCCTGGGAGGAGAAAGCCGAGGCAGACCTTCCATGTCAACCTGTTAAAAGAGTGGCATGAGAGGCGGCCAGGGTTGCAGCTTCGGGTCCAGGCTGTGGCAGAGGAGGAGGAGTGTCCCGAGCAGTTCTTCCCCACCGGCCAGCAGTCAGGCACCCTTGACCTGTCTCATCTGTCCTACACCCAGCAGGGGGAGCTGGAAGCCATTATCCCTGCTGGCCTATTCCAAGAGAGGCCAGGCTTCACCATGGTGGTGGAGCATTCCATCCCTCTCAAAGACACTACCCCGGTAAGGCAGCGGATGTACCGGGTGCCGGAACGTCTCCTTTCATCCCTCAGGACAGAGGTGGAGGAGATGTTGGCCTTGGGGGTGATTGAGAGGTCCTCCAGTGAGTGGAGCAACCCTGTGGTGCTGGTGCCCAAGAAGGACGGCACCATGCGCTTCTGCATTGACTTTCGGCGGGTGAATGCCCAGTCGCATTTTGATGCTTACCCCATGCCCAGGCTGGAGGACTTGATCGAGCGCCTTGGGAAGGCATCATATATTACTACACTGGACTTGTGTAAGGGGTACTGGCAGGTGCCTCTAACCAAGGAGGCCAGACCTTGCACAGCCTTCCGGACCCCTCATGGACTGTTTCAGTTTTTGGTGATGCCCTTTGGTCTGCAGGGGGCACCAGCCAGTTTCCAAAGACTCATGGACATTGTATTGGCTGGTACGGACTCTTTTGCTGCTGCCTACCTGGATGATGTGGTGGTGTACAGCAACACCTGGGAGGACCACCTGTGTCATCTGGGTGAGGTGTTGAGGCGCATACAGCAGGCGGGACTGACCGTCCACCCACAGAAGTGCGCCCTGGCAAAGGAGGAGGTGCAGTACCTTGGCCATGTGCTGGGCCGGGGTGTAATCCGGCCACAAAAGGACAAGGTGCAGGCGGTGCTGGACTGCCCAAGGCCCCGGACCAAGAAGGACATCCGGTCATTCCTGGGACTGGTGGGCTGGTACCGTCGGTTTGTGCCGAACTTCGCCCATCGAGCAGCCCCATTGTCAGACTTGACCAGGAAGTCAGGCTCCTCCCAGGTTCAGTGGGGAGAGGAGCAGGAACAGGCGTTCCTGGACCTGAAGGGGACGCTCTGCAAAGACCCGGTCCTCCAGAGCCCTGATTTTGGACAGCACTTCACAGTCCAGACCGATGCGTCTGGCGTTGGTCTTGGGGCTGTGCTGCTCCAGGGTGAGGGAGAGGACCAGAAGCCGGTGGCTTATATAAGCCGCAAACTGTTTGCCCGGGAGACCAGGTACGCAGCGGTTGAGCTGGAGTGCCTGGCCGTGAAGTGGGCACTGGACAATATTACCTGCTTGGAAGAGACTTTTCTTTGGAGACCGACCACCGCGCCTTGCAGTGGTTGGGCCGCATGAAAGACTCCAACGCCCGTGTCACCCGCTGGTTCTTGGCACTGCAGCCGTACCGCTTTACGGTGCAGTACCGGGCAGGCACGCAGAACACTGTGGCAGACTTCTTGTCTCGCCACCCTGTTGGCGAGACTCCAGAGGAGGAGGGAAATGTGAGAACGTGAGCAATCCCTCCCCTTCTCACTGGACTGTAAATGTGTGTGGCACGTGCCGGCGTCGGGAGCGCGGAGCGCTCCGACTCACTTTCACCACACCTACAACTCACATGTAAAAGTTCTCTCCACACTTTCATCCTGGCGGGTAGTGAGGTACCCACTACTCGTCTCATTTTCACCCATCCACAGCTGACAACGCTAATATAGCATACGGACTCACAAACATTCAGATACTCGCATACACGCACACACTCACACACTCACCTACACGTCTCCCCCTGCTCCGCAGCGGAAGCGTGCGCCGCTGCGGGCTTTATTGAGACGGGGCCCGGGTGGGCATAGCCCATGGTTGCCCAGGGGTGATTAGTTTTTGGTATATTTATGTTTGTACTAATAATTATATTAAATTGTATTAGATATGTATACATTATATAAAGTGTTTAAAGTATATTTATTATTGATGATTATACTATATTTTTGGTGAGGTTTTACAGCAGTTGGGGACAGTTATGTGGTTGGTGTCCCCCCTCAAGTAATGGTTTGCCCCAATTAAGTTGGCACCTGTTCAGTATTTAAAGAAGCCACATTCAGCCCTTGGGGCGCTGAGTGGATGTGCCAGATTTTGGAATTCGGAGTTTGCCTGTATATCTTTGTGATTTTTGGAGAAAATAAAAAGCCTTTTGTTTTGGCAATACACGCTCTGCGGGGTCTTCTTTACACCTCATCATCATCCGGGTCCAGTTTGCCGCTCTGGTTCCTCACAGGGCTGGTGAAAAATAAAAAAAAATATTTTAGAGGAGGAAGATTTCTTTTTCATTATGCACTCAAAATGTGTGCGAATAAAGTTGAAATGTTGAGAAAAATTGTGAAATTTCAACTTTTTTCTCGAAATTGTACTTCAACATTATTCTCGACATTTTGACTTTTTTCGCCACATTTCAACTTTTTTCTCAAAGCGCATAATGAAAAAAAAATCTTCCTCCTCTAAAATATTATTTTTATTTTTCTCCTGCCTGGCCCTAATACCCTTCCGTAAGCTTGATACTTCTGGTGTGGCAAAAAAAGAAAAATCAACCCCCCTCAGATTTATCATGGGTATGAAATCAATCAATCAAAACCAAAATGTTTGTTTGAACCTGGCTATAAATATGTTTATTTTTGCTCTAAAGTTGGACATTTTAACATGGGAGTCAATGGAGAATGGGTCGCTTTTGGAGGCAGCCTCTAGAATAACCAGCCTCCAACCTCAGAAAAGTCAGGAATAGTAAATGTTACTGATTTAAATTTGACTGAATTTGGAGATTAAACCTGTATTTTACATATTAAAAGACACAATTATCAACTTGAAATTACATTATTTACCATTACAGTAATCCGATTACACTGAAGAACTGGTCACCTTGGTGTGCAACGGCATCTCAATGATCCGAGTCTGAGACCAAGACCGGGCTCAAACTAGTCAATTTAAAACCAGTATTCATATCCAACATTTTTTTTTTAAAGGATTCCGGTACATTTGTCAAAGTGAAGGCACGGCTAGAGGCTGAGAATTATGAACCGTTTCTTTATTTCAATAAGTCACATTTCCAATGAATTACTGAATGAAGCGTTTGAACATAAATATTTAGTTGCAGGTCTCATGGGTAGGCAGCCACAGTTTAAAAGAACTTGTAACAGCTTGAACATACATTGTAGTTGTTGTAAATGTGTCGCCTCTGTCCCTTTTCTAAGTGGAACATATGCCGCGGTCAGTGAAAAGGCTACTGTCTCTAATCATCCGCTACCGCTCAGCTAATAGAAGTGATATTGATTGTAATAAGTTACGGACATGCTAGGAGTCCATAACTTACTATTACAATCCTCCTAACTCGGAAACTCTGTTTCTGCCTGAAAAATTACATTTAAAACAATCCATTTGTGTGTGAATCCGCCCAATAAAGGAACACCGCCAATGGGGAGATTTCATTTATTTTTCTTTCTTCAAGCATTACTTTTCAGCCGTGAGTAATAATTTTGCACAGCTGCTGTCAAAAATCCCTCAGCAAATATTTAAGTTTAATACCTGACAATACTTTTATTGTTACCTCATTGCACCTGATTCCTATTGCTTGTGATCTTAACTGATAACTTTAAAGTTCATATCAAACATTAAACCTTTCATCCTCATTAATATATTTGCTGAACAGGAAATGGATTCTTCAATACATGTCCAACAAATGCTTCTTTTAGTCTTTCACTTTCTTTCAAATTTTCCCAGGTGCAAATGAAACTTCCTACCACAGCATTTATGAAAAGAGATGACTGCACAATCCAGCATTTATCATACTTTGTTTTGCTCGGTGACCTCAGATAAGGTTCTTGTTAGATGTATTAACTATCAGATGTGTATAATGGTGCCGTCCCTGAGGTCTCGCTGCTGCGTATGCTTATGATTTATCAACAGGTCAGTCTTTTATTCTGTAAATAGAGGTAACTACCGCTTTGAGACGAATAAATAAAAGGCTCTGCTGGCTCTGCGGCATTTCTCTTCATAAATATACATGTATAACAAGATACTGTCTAAATGGCCCTTTTTTTCCCTTTTCTTTGCCATGCAGGCCACATCTGAAAAACCATTAACATGTGAAACACTTGGATAGCTAAGCCTTGGATATCTGAGACTAGTTCAGCTCCTGTCAACGATCCAGGAGGACATTTACATCAAATGTAATAAACCCATTAGTGAGCATCACTGTCCAAATATTAACTCCAATTTTTAATACCCACCTCATACAGTAAATAAAACATTACGTTGTTTTTTTACACCACTAATTTCTACAGACTAAATTGTTCTTTCTAAAACCCAGAGCAAGGTCAGTTTCAAAAAACAAGTGAAGAAACACATAGCTTACAAAAGGTAGCGTAACCATGAATTACTTATTTACGGTGTGTCTTGCTGTATCTGAGTGTGTTTTTTGACACTGTATATGTGTAATGATCCCCCACAAAATCACATGTCACTATATCTGATTGGATTAAGACTATGCTTTGCTGCTATTTGCTTGCTAAATTATTTGCTAAATTTGCTGATTTGCTAATGGCTGGTACTTTTATAGACTGTACGTTGTCTATGTAAATCTTTTTGTGATGTTTGTTAAATTTGCTGATTTGTTAAATGTTGTTAATTTTATAGACTGTATGTTGTCAATGTAAATCTTTTTGTGATGTTTGTTAGTGTATTTCTGAACTGTATTTTTATTTTTTATTTTTATCATATTATTAGGGCCCGAGCACTTACAGTGCGAAGGCCTTATTGTATCTGTAGGAATTCTTTATTATTCTTCTTCTGACGAAAGGAGGGCCTTTTTCCCCCCCTAAACGTGCCCAAAAAGTCACCAAATTTTGCACGCAAGCCAGGCCGGGCAAAAAATTTGATATTTAATGGTTTGCATTAATGGGTGTGGCAAAATGGCTCAACAGCGCCCCCTAGAAAACTTTGTGCCTCAAGCCCCACAATACGGTTTGACGTACATGCACGAAAATCGCTACACACCTGTATCATGGTGCAACTTAAAGAAAAGTCTCTTGGCGCCATGGCTGAAACCGAACAGGAAGTCGGCCATTTTGAACATTCTGAATTAATCACGTAATTTTGGAGCAATTTATGCCATTCCTTCGACAGTTATTACGGCCCGAACCGTAACGTGCAAATCAAATCAAATCAAATCTTGTTAATGCGAACAATTTTCAAATCATTCTGATCTCCTTTAACTTCACTTGTCACACGGTTAGCTAATTTTTCTGCACTGACCAAAACCTATGGATGATTATGGGCATGCCAAGTAGTGGCATGACCATATTGCAATCGTCCAAAACGGCCCAAAGGGCAATGTTGCTAGAAAGCTAAAGTCGCAAAAATCCCACTGCGCCGCAGCGGGTGTACAGTATGACCCCGCTCTGATGTGGAAGAAAAAAATCCCCAAAAAATAAAACACGCCCAAGAAAACCTGAAAAATTAAGGCTATATATTATTATCCAGAAAAGGTTTCCCTTTCCTCCTCTTCTTCTTATTCTGCCACCTTTTCGTCCGTTAATGCGGCCCGAACCGCAACGTGCACCCATGCATGGCATACATCGTCTCCATCATGCCTCGATGGGCATTACTTTTCTCAGTCAAAAGTGTTACCGTGGCAATGCTAGCGGCTAGCAAGCAAAAAAAGGGCAACATTTCTGTACCTTTTTACTCGGCCATACTTTATCATAGAGACATCGTTAAAATGTTCAAACACTCCTGTTTAAATACTTCCAGTATGTTAACGAAGTTGAACAGACAGCCAAACTCGATTTTCACGAGTCAGGAAAGCGAGTGCCTTGCTCCTTTTATTAGCAATAATCTTCAGCATGAAAGGTGAAAATTACGAGTGAAACTGTAATAAACAGAAAACAAAAAGACAAATATTTCTTAGCTATCATAGCAAAATTACTCTATCTATTTAACAAGGTTGGCCAATAACTGCTAACATCACTTAGCGACGCAATATATGCTGGTCATATATTAAGATGCATATATTAAGATGCATTAACATTATCAATGTTCACCAAAATGAATTATTTTAACATCAAACTTCACAAAAATCAATCAAAACTGTACATAGGTAATAAATGTTGTTCAAACTTACAGCAATTGCTTTCGAGGGTGTCAAAAAGGATGAAGACAGCAAATGGTGCTTCTTTATCCCATAACGCATTGCTACACACCGATACTATTTCAACATAAAAGCTTACCATTCTTGCATGTCAAAATAAAAGCACATCATCAGATTTCTTCAAATTAAAGCACAAAGAATGGATATTGCACTTCTTACATGAAATTAAAGCGTGAACTTAAACTGAGGGAAAAACACTCGGCCCGCTTGGCATTAAAGGAGTGTACAACCTCATTATGCCAATTATTACATTTTTTGCGATATTTAACTTTCAATTTAAAAAAAATTTCCATTTAACTTTGGACGGTTGTTGCTACACAACAGGTTATTGTAAGGACATGATTCGAATCAAATGTTTCATATCTCGACTACAACATATTCAAATTTCATGAAGCTGTGATTTACATACATTTTAAGTCAAAATGCCTGCCAAAGGGCCCCATCCCCAAAGGTTTATTGACAACCTTTTAACAGTTAATTAACAACCCTAAACTACTTCTTGGCCATTATTAATCACCTTGAACCACACAACCTTGAAGCAGGGGATGTGGTTTATTTATATTATTATTAACAACCCTAAACCACAGGAGCACAGGAATGAATGCAATACAACCGTAAACACCTCAAACTGACATAGAACCGCCCCGAACACAACCACTACAGCCCCAAACCAAAGCAGCAAGAGGGGATGAATGGGCGGTAGGGCATGCCCATATCAAAATTTCCTGAAGTTTTGTAGTATTTTATTGGTAATTCTAAAGGCCATCTAGTTTTTAATCAGCACAGACCACATCTACCTATTTTTTTTTTTTTTTAATGAAATGATGTCTCCAGTCCAACAGTATATAACTGTAACTGTGCAGACAACATCTGAGATTGTTATAACTGAAGGAATAGTTTTGGACCAAAGTGGGGCATGTATTATTGGGCAGAGCTGTACGTTCTCATTCTCTCAACCGTTCGATCACCATGCCGTCACTTAACCTTTGAAGCCCAAGTTTTGGCTCGCCTAAACAGACATTCTCGAAATAAAATGAAAATTGGCTTCAGGACTCTTTAGAGAGACGACCCCTTCGATAGAACATACTCTATTTCAAGTGTCAAAACTAATTAAAGCTGCAAGCAGCAATGAACGGGCCCTCGCACCCTTGTGCACGTTCAGACTGCAGTGGAAGCTTGTATGACTTGATGTAGATTCTTCAGGTCTGGACATTTAGTGGATGAAACCAGCCACGACTCTCTATATCAAACCATTCAAAAGTTATGGCAGAAATTAGGAACTATCAGATATCGACCAATCAGATGAAGGGGCGGGGCTAATTTGCAGCAATTATGTTCAAGGACTCAAAACCATGTCCGATGACACCACCAACGACTCTCTAGGGGAAACTATTCAAAAGTTATAGCAGTAAATAGGGACTATCAAATATTGACCAATCAGAAGAAGGGGCGGGGCTAATGCAGGCCAATGAAGGTCAAGTACTCAATACCGAGTCTGATGAAACCACCCACATGTCTATCACAACCCGTTCAAAAGTTATGGCAGAGAAAAGGGACTATCTAATATGGACCAATCAGATGAAGGGGCGTCTATCGTCGCCATGATAATGCTTTTTCTGAGAAAAGTAATGCCCGTCGTCGCAGGATCTAGACGCACATTTTGATGTATAACACACCTGGGTGCACGTTACGGTTCGGGACGCATTAACTGCCGAAGGAATGACATAAATTGCGCCAGAATTATTCAAAATGGCCGATTCCTGTTCGGTTTCGGCCATCAAACCGTATTGTGGGGCTTGAGGCACAACGTTTTCTAGGGGGCGCTGTTGAACCATTAGGCCACGCCCATTAATGCAGACCATTAAATATCAAACTTTTCACCAGGCCTGGCTTGCGTGCAAAATTTGGTGACTTTTGGTGCACGTTTAGGGGGCCTTCGCACTGTAAGTGCTCGGGCCCTAATAAGTAGTATTTGTGTAGGATGGCTGTTAATTTTCAATAATCACATGGATTTGCTCCGTCCAAATCGATTTAACAAAATATAACAGGACAGTTTGGATAAAACCTTTTGAAAACGGCATGAAGAAAGCTTCATAAAAACCTCAATTTGTAATCTGGACTAAAATCTATCAAATACCTTACATATAGTTTACTGTTGCATTGATAAAAGAAAGTTTATCCTCCTTATCTAATCTTCCCTTAGACAATTGTAAAGTTATTGCCTTCCCAATGTGGTGGGAAATTTATTGAAGCCAAGGCCAGATTGCTTCGGTTCCACTCCAATCAGCACTTTAGCAGACAGGAAATCTGGTGGATGAAGTGCCTGAAACCTGAACTACAACCTTCTCTGGGGCTCCTTACCCTCAGATGACTTCACTTTTTAGAACTGTATTATAAAGTAATCTAAGGCCAGCATAGATCCAAGTCTTATTTTACTTTGCTGGATTGCTACAGAACGTGATTTATTTATTTATTTAAAGTTTGATTGTAATGTACTACTTGCCAACTGTAGACTGCAGTCACAACTCTGTTTAGACAATCAATGAGGAATTTAGAAGGGAGACTCAAACCTCATCAATTTCATTGCAGTTTGAGTGAGTGATTTATATGATATATTTACGTAATCACTTTTTGAGCAGGTTACTACAGTTTGCTTCTTGTGGAAAACCAAAGTCAACACAGTCCCCTGTATTACACCCAGTACTGGAGTTGAGGGGGGATGAGGGGGGATGGCATCCCCCCTGAAATAAAAACGGTCCAAATCACCCCCCTGTAAAACTACCATCCCCCCTTTCCATCCCTTATGTCATTTCATAAATGAATGTGGTTTTACTGCTATTTCAACATTTAGAGTCATCACCAGAAAAATAACTTATTTGACAATTTTCACCTGTTTCAAGTACATTTTCACTTGAAATAAGTAGGAAAATCTGCCAGTGGAACAAGATTTATCTTCTCATTACAAGCAAAAAAATCTTGTTCCACATACAGATTTTTCTACTTATTTCAAGTGAAAATCTACTTGAAACAGGTGAAAATTGTTGTTTTTTCCAGTGATGAGTCTTGTTTTAATGTAATGATATTTTTTTACTAAAATGAGACATTTAACTAGAAATAAGACAAATATTCTTGTTAAGATTTTTAGTTTTTGCAGTGATCCATGTTACTTATCCTGTGAAGGACAGAGTCATATTGATAAGTTCAGAAAAGTGTTTTTTATTGTTGTGTTTTGATGTATTTGATGTAAGTCCAGTGGATATTTAAAGCTTACAGAAGGCTGCATTTAACTGCTGCTATGTCATTCCTGCAGTATTTCTGCAGGTGTTTTGGTCACTGCTATTATTTGTAATATATTATAATTTTGTAATCAGCACAAATTATCTGTCCCCATATGATAAAATCCACCATCCCCCCTGATTTTTTTTTACAACTCGAGTACTGATTACACCGTCAAGCAGACCATGTTAAAGGGACTGTGTAATTATGAAATGTAAAAGTGTTGCTGTATAAAAGTGCCATTTTGTCAAATTTTGAGACTTAGCCTATAGCTCTCACACTTCCTCTCCGATTCTCCAAACTGACAATGCTGTGACTATTTTTAAGTATTTGGAAACAACTCTAGTTTTAAAAGATTATTTTATATTGCTTTAGGGTATATTGAGTATTTTGGGCCCGATTGATCGGGACTACACTAGTTTTATGCATTTTAAAAACTATGATTTCAGTCAGACTAATTCCATACACGGTTTTCTTTATTTCTCTGGGAAACACTGACTGAACTGAAATATTCCTCAGTACATTTATAGATCACTATATCAGGGATACAACATAAAAATCCAGAAATAGCTGTAAGAAGATTTTATGTGTATAGAAAGGCACTGCTTGAAAGAAAGAGACATGTTGTTGTAGCACATGTCTGTTAACAGCAACTGTGGCTGGGAGTCTCCAGGGGGGGCCTGGCTCAGAAAGTCATCGATTTAACTTCCTTAACCTGCAGAAGGGCATTTAAAAAAAATGACAGTGAACGATCAGACTATTCCCAGATGAAATGCCCTTGGGCAAGGCATCCAAGCCTCCCAAATGGTCCCAGGGGGCTGCAGTTGTAGTTGCTGGTTCACTTGTTCTGGTAGGCCTTATTTAAACTAAAGACGATGCTCACTCTTCCTCCCCCAAACCTGTTGGGAAGCATAACCTCAGACAGCAAAACCAGCAGTAGTTAAAACACCCAAGGTCTCTTTCTGTGGTTCAGACGAGTGAAAAGGCATCAAAAACATGATGATGAAGAAGAAAGCACATGTAAAACACTTTGTGTCTGCAATGTATCTGCTGTTGTTCATTAGTGTAGGATGAATGATTGTGTCATAGGCAATAAAGCGTTTTTTCATCCTAAATAACCAGCTCATCATGTTTCATGGTAACTGAGAGCAGAGCTTCGACAGCATACATGTCCAAAGGCAGCAGCTGTATTGCAATTGTGTATCTGTCAATGCTAAATTGGCCGTAGGGTACAATTCGGTCTTCAATCTCTTTCTTTTGTGCTTCAATTAGACTGAAAGCTCAAAGTAAATGGGACTAACTTGACAGTTATAATGGAATCCAGTCTAAACCTCTGCGCTTCATGTGCATCTGACATCTCTTCTTATCTGTTTGAGGTAATTAGTGATCATGAATTAACAGAAAAGTTCCCAGCATATAAAAAAAAAAGAAAGTTCAGGGACAATAACTTCAACGCAGTGCACTTCTTCTTTTTTTTCTGTGTCAGCATTCACTTAAGCTAGATAAGATTATTTCTTTGTGCTCAATGCCGTAACCTAATGAGAAGCTTAAACAACAGGAGTGGATGTCACTTTTCTTTAGCGAAGCAATTTCTTCCAAATCCTCACCCTCCTTAAAATAATACAAGTTTTTTTTTTTCCAAATGCAAAGACACTTGAACCCGAATCTTTGATTTCCATTTTTCTGTTGTCTGAAAAGTGTAAGAAAAAAAAAAACTGAGAACATTGGACATATTTCTAGAATAAACTCTTATTTTTTGCAAGCCGCGGCTCGGGCGGTCCTGGAGGCAAAAACTCGGGTCTGGGAGAAGTTCGGTGAGGCCATGGAAGAAGACTTTCGGTCGGCCTCGAGAAAGTTCTGGTGGACCGTTCGGCGCCTCAGAAGGGGGACGCAGTACTCTGCCGGCACCGTTTATGGTGCAGGTGGGGAGCTGTTGACCTCGACTGGGGACATCGTCGGACGGTGGAAGGAACACTTTGAGGATCTCCTCAACCCGACTGACATGCCTTCCATTGAGGAAGCAGAGAGTGAGGACTCTGGGGCGTGCTCATCGATCACCCAAGCCGAGGTCACTGAGGTGGTTCATAAGCTCCTCAGTGGCACCGGGGGTGGATGAGATCCACCCTGATTACCTCAAGTCTCTGGATGTGGTAGGGCTGTCTTGGTTGACACGCCTCTGCGACATTGCATGGAGTTAGGGGACAGTACCGCTGGGGTGGCAAACCGGGGTGGTGGTCCCTCTGTTTAAAAAGGGGGACCGGAGAGTGTGTTCCAACTATAGGGGGATCACACTTCTCAGCCTCCCTGGGAAAGTCTACGCCAGGGTACTGGAGAGGAGAATATGGCCGATAGTGGAACCTTGGATTCAGGAGGAACAATGCGGTTTTTGTCCCGGTCGTGGAACACTGGACCAGCTCTATACCCTCCGCAGGGTGCTCGAGGGTTCATGGGAATTTGCCCAACCAGTCTACATGTGTTTTGTGGATCTGGAGAAGGCATTTGACCGTGTCCCTCATGCCATTCTGTGGGGGCCACTCAGTGAATATGGACTCTGAGGCCCTCTATTAAGGGCTGTCTGGTCTCTATATGATCGGAGCAGGAGTCTTGTTTGCATTGCCGGCAGTAAGTCAGACTTGTTCCCGGTGCATGTTGGACTCCGGCAGGGCTGCCCTTTGTCACCGGTCCTGTTCATAATTTTTATGGACAGGATTTCTAGGCGCAGCCAGGGGCCGGAGGGGATCCGGTTCGGGAACCACAGGATTTCGTCTCTGCTTTTTGCAGATGACGTTGTCCTGTTGGCTTCATCGGACCGGGACCTTCAGCATGTGCTGGGGCGGTTTGAGAATCAGCACCTCCAAAACCGAGGCCATGGTTCTCCACCGGGAAAGGGTGGCGTGACTTCTCCGGGTGGGTGGAGAAGTCCTGCCTCAGGTGGAGGAGTTCAAGTATCTCGGGATCTTGTTCACGAGTGAGGGAACGATGGAGTGTGAGATTGACAGACGGATCGGTGCAGCGTCCGCAGTAATGCGGTCGATGTACCGGACCGTCGTGGTGAAGAGGGAGCTGAGTCGAAAGGTGAAGCTCTCGATTTACCGGTCAATCTACACACCTACCCTCACCTATGGTCATGAACTTTGGGTAGTGACCGAAAGGACGAGATCGCGGATACAAGCGGGACGAGATGAGTTTCCTCAGCAGGGTGGCTGGACGCTCCCTTAGAGATGAGTTTCCTCCGCAGGGTGGCTGGACGCTCCCTTAGAGATGAGTTTCCTCTGCAGGGTGGCTGGACGCTCCCTTAGAGATGAGTTTCCTCCGCAGGGGGGCTGGACGCTCCCTTAGAGATGAGTTTCCTCCGCAGGGTGGCTGGACGCTCCCTTAGAGATGAGTTTCCTCCCTTAGAGATGAGTTTCCTCCGCAGGGTGGCTGGACGCTCCCTTAGAGATAGGGTGAGGAGTTCGGTCACCCGGGAGGAGCTCGGAGTCGAGCCACTGCTCCTTCACATTGAGAGGAGTCAGCTGAGGTGGCTTGGGCATCTGTACCTGATCCTCCTGGACGCCTCCAGAAGAAGGTGTTCCAGGCATGTCCCACCGGGAGGAGACCCTGGGGAAGACCCAGGACACACTGGAGAGACTATGTCTCTCTGCTGGCCTGGGAACGCCTCGGACTCTCCTCGGAAGAGCTGGAGGAAGAGCTGAAGGAAGTGTCTGGGGTGAAGGAAGTCTGGGCATCTCTGTTGAGGCTGCTGCCCCCACGACCCGGGAACGGATAAGCGGAAGAAGATGGATGGATGGATGGATGCATGGATATATTACTGTTACTAATTTTCAACATATTCTGCGTCTTATTTTGTCACATCCTTTAAAGTGAACGAACGGAAATCTTCATCTTTTACTGAGTAGGCTGAAGAGTGACGAGAGCTTTTGCATCTTCAAACCATAAATGGTGACAAGCTGAGCATGATGAGTGTTTACATATTAAGTAAAGGCATCTAATCGTTTCTGCAGTGCAGTGGTATTGATTGCGGTGACCCGTTCTACTATGATGCCAGGGAATGTTGTATACATGCTCCGCTACGGTGTTCTTCTGGATCTTTTTTTAATTTTCCATTTCATAGGAAAAACTGCATTATTTCAATGTTGTTAATTGTAAAAACTGTTTCAAAACCGTTTTTATACTCTGTTAGTCAGAGGGTTTCCATAAAAGGCCTTGTATACTGTTTTTATTCATGCATTTGCAACAGAAAGAAGGGTAAGTTCCCAAAATGCTGAAAAACTGTGGAACAGAGGCACAGAATGTGGGAGAAGCTTAAATAATAGAAATGTGGACCCGTTTCTTTATCCAGCAGCAGTGACATCACTAAGACTCTTGCGGAGTAAGAAGTGAGGAAAGGCTCTCTTAATGATCTCATAAAGCTTAAACTTTGACAAATATTTAAGTCCATAAAACACAGCAGAAAATTGGTTGTCATTAGTCCTTCAAAAACTGGCCATGTTCTGATGATCTCTAGCCGTGTAATTTTAATGTAGTGTCTTTCACAGCGGCTCTGCAGCCAATATACATCCAAAAGCCAATTATTTCAGAACAACAAAAACTGTCAATCAAATGGAGAGGCTTTTCCTGAATATTACCTGAGTTGGTTCAAGCGTCTTCAGATTGATCAAATTACTGGCGGTTTGTCAAATCGCTCAAAAGTGCACATTTTAAAATGTTTACAGCTGTGGTTTAGATTCCAAAAAATGAAAGAGGACAGCTGGATACCTCTCTCTTCGTTTCCTGCTTTTATTTTGTAGTCAATTGCTGTCTAAATATGATTTACTGCATAGGCCTGCGTTAATTGTTGCAGATTTTGGAAGTGTGGTAAAGTAATGATGCGGAAAACGTCTGTAGCCAAGAAATAAAGTTGATGATGCTGTCCCCGAACTACTTGTCAAGGCTGTCTTGGTGTGATAATCAACGCATTTCTCACACACAAAAAAAAAGATATCAATTTCACTGAGATGGAGTCTTGCTTCATAGAAAGCTTCTGCTTTTCAGGTGGAAAATATGACCGTACAAGGAAAATTCCTCCTAAGTCATAGAGAGCCAATGAGTTTACATGGGAATTTTATGTCCTCTTTAATTCAGAATAAAAATTAAATCCGATTTAAAATGAGTAAAAATTACCATGTAAACACCTAATTCCGAATGAAAATGGCCATTCCGAATTAAACTTAATTCCGAAGTAAGTGGCTGGTTTATTCCGATTTTAAATCCGAATAGAATAATTCCGCGATCATGTAAACACTCATTCCACTTTAAATTCATTCCGGTCTTTCTTTCTACTCGTTCCCTCGCCCGTCTGTCTCCATGACCCTTATATTCCGCGCTGGGCTTGTTTTCCAAACAAAGTTTCAAGATGGCAGCACGCAGTAAACGGTCGTCAAGAGCAGAGACCATTTATTTAATAAATAGCTTGGAGGGCCTGGAAATAATTAAGAACAGATGGCAAGAAAACTAAAACTTGTGAGCTTTTCAAAGTTGTAGCGGCTAAGTCCAGAGCTTTAAAAATAATTTCGGTAAAAACACTTTTTCATATACGGGGGAAAGCTTTAACTAAGTTAGTTTTTCTCCCGGTAGTTTAACTTCCGGTCCGCCCCCCTATCCAATCAGAACCTTCCCAGCCCCCAGACCTTAAGCGGAATTGGATAAAGCCGATCAAATGTGTTTTCCATGTAAACCTCAATTCGGAATTACTATTTCCATGTAAACTCGAAGGAAAATAGTTTAATTCGTAATTATTTAATTCTGAATAATTAATTCTGAATTAAAAAACATCATGTAACTGTGGCCTATGTTAGAAAAACCTCTCCAGAAGGAAATGTTGTATTTTGTGCGTAGAAATACTACAACTAGAGTTGCCAACCATCCCTTGAAAAATGGAATCTTCCCATTTTTATAAACTAAAGTCCCATATTGAGCTGAAAAGGGACCTGAAATTGTCCCGTATTACTGTGAGAGTCAAAAAATAGTCATAAAATGCCAATGGAAAATGGCATTGAGCTGTTGAACGGTTTATTTTTTTAATGATCAGGACCGATACAAATTTACAAAGAAACTTGTTGAAGTGATTTATTTTATATTATATATATTTATAACATGTTAATCCAAATAGCAGATTTGTCCAAAAAAACAGGAAGCAGGAAGTCCGGTCAACTCGTTTCCCAAGAGGTCTTTTATTGATCACGTATGTGCCACTCATGTTGAGGTTCAGGTTCAACTGAACAGATTTGTGGTTTTTAAATTTGTGGGTCTTATATAAAAAAAAATAATAAAAAAAGGTTTGTGGAAATAAAATAAATAAATAAAATGTGTGGGTCTTTGGGTCACTTTGTCCCGTATTACTGTGAGAGTCAAAAAATAGTCATAAAATGCCAATGGAAAATGGCATTGAGCTGTTGAGTTCATAAGTTATTTTTTTCTGTTTTACTACAACTGTAACTACAGTCTTGGCCTTTGAGGCACAAATATGTTTACAAGTTTTCTACAGACTTTCTGTTTGCACTTTTGTTATTGCACTAAAAATGTGCACTATTACGAAATGAATGTTCTGCTTTCTTTCTATTGTTTTATATTAATTTATACAATTTTAAGTTAAGCAGGACAGGTTTCTGTTTAAGAAAGATACTTATTTTATTCAGTTTATTTTGTTATTTTGCAAGTGAATTGCTTAATTTGTTTTCCATGTGTTCATGGCATTCAAAAATATGCATCTAATTCAATTCAGGTTTACGACGGAGTATTAGGGCCAAATTAAGACAAAAAAAAATAAATTGGAAATTACGAGAATAAAGTCGTAAAATTCCGAGAATAAAGTCATAGCCTAATGTTGCGAGAATAAAGTCGTAATATTATGAGAAAAAAAGTTGTAATATTACGAGAATAAAGTCGTAAAATTACGAGAATAAAGCCGTAAAATTACAAAATTAAAGTAATATTGTTGCTTTTTTTTGTCTTAGTTTGGCCCTAATACTCCGTCGTACAGGTTCGAGTCAAATAGTTAAAAAAAGTTGTAATATTACGAGAATAAAGTCGTAAAATTACGAGAATAAAGCCGTAAAATTACAAAATTAAAGTAATATTGTTGCTTTTTTTTGTCTTAGTTTGGCCCTAATACTCCGTCGTACAGGTTCGAGTCAAATAGTTAAAAAAATAATTTCACTCACAAAAAAAGGGTCTAAAAAAAATTCACCACGCCAGGAAGGGTGAAGGCAGTCGGGTTGGCTGCTGATGAGGTGTCCCTAATTTATTTTTCAGGGAGTTGGCGACCCTAACTACAACATAAATGCCATGGTTACTTCCAAGATACATTACCACCAACACTGTGGATAAGTAACTTCAACATGTACATTAAAATCACACCATTTATTTAGTTAAATCACAGAGTTTGCTGTCGGTAAGTGACATGAGAACCATCTCCACCTGTCAGACTCATCAGCAGCACGTATTACTGCTCTCTATCTTCACTGCTTCTCTTCTTTATTTAATCAGACTCCAATTGAAGAAGATGCTTCAAAAACCCTTAATCAACAATTCAATATCAGATGCCATCAGTCGATCCTTATTTGGAGGTTCTGTATAGCTTTTAGGTTTTTAACGTTGGCGTAAAAAACATTTTAATTAAATGCCTACATTTGTTTGTAGTGATTTTATTCAATTATAAACCTTTTATCCACCTTTCCCTTCATTTCAAAAATTTTAATAAGAGCTCTTGCACATAAATTAGTGGATTATATTTGCAGAAAGTTTGGATTTAAAGCAGATTATAGCACAGAAATACGTCTGGTGAACAACAGCTAATTTGACTTCCTTGCTTTATGTTCTGCGGTAGATATAGGTAATCACAGTACTTGGGAACAAACTCCCTTTATTTTACTTAATGGAACTACTTTGACATGTTTTTGGTAAAAACAGCTCCTTCTTCAACCATGCCTTTACATCTTTATTCATAGCAGTGTCAGAAAGGTTGCAGTGAGGACCCAGATGCAGGAGAGCAGGAGTTCCAAAAAAACAAACAGATTTTTTCACTCAAACTAAACCAAAAATGCTGCTGAGCAGGATACAAAATCAGAACAGAGACAAAGAGTCCGAGGGGCCGGCTTCGGGGGACAAAGAGTCCGAGGGGGCGGCTTCGGGGGACAAAGAGTCCGAGGGGCCGGCTTCGGCGGGACAAAGAGTCCGAGGGGCCGGCTTCGGGGGGACAAAGAGTCCGAGGGGCCGGCTGATGGGGACACCCTGTCCTCGGCGCTGGCTTTGGGGGACACTGGGTCCTCGGCAGGGGCCTGGGTGTCGGCTGAGGCGCAGGCAGAGAAACGGGGACAGGCTGGGGTGCGTCCAGAACAAGGAAGGGAGGGGTTTGTCGCCATCGCCATGCCAACATCGTCTCCATTCCTGCCTGTATTTAGCCTGACAGCTCTTGGGCCCACCTAGAGCCAGGTGTGTTCCCAGGAAGGCTGAATCAGGCTCCTGCCAACAGGGCCTTGTTTTTTTAGCTTCCTGGAGGAAAAATTTCCACCAGTCCAAAGTCTCTCCTGCTGGGTCCATGCTGGCTGGTCCGTTCTGTCAGGGAGGTTGGAGTAGGACCCAGATACAGGAGAGCAGGAGGCAGGAGTTCCAAAAAAACTGATTTATTCACTCAAACTAAACCAAAAACGCTGCTGAGCAGGATACAAAATCAGAACATGAACGTGACTACAAAAACATGACTGTGGAAACACAGAGGGAGCAAACAGTATGGACCAGCAGGGAGCAGGGGGAAGACAAGACTAGATATACACAAGGGTTAACGAGACACAGGGGCAGACGATCAGGGCAGATGGGGAAACAGGAAGGTCAAACCGGAACTTAAACACTATTAAAGAATAATATAAACTCCAGTTCAGAAGTCTGCTGTGGTGTAGTGAGTTTTATTCAGTAAGCCGGCGGTGAGCAGACCTACACAGCGCGTGTCTGGGTTGGTGTGCTGACCCAGAGTGGTTGGAATCATGACTTTTTATACAGTAAGTTCAAAGTACAAATGACAGGAATAAACAAGCCAAGTGAGAGACAAAAGGCAATTTACAGTCAGATGTGATCTGTGGCCAAATGCCGTTATCGGGCATATGGCATGACTGTCACTAAGTTGTAAACTACCCCATAGGGTGTTCTCGTGGTTCAAGTCTGTGGCCAAATGAGTTGGTATTAACATATCAGTCAGTCAGGAACTTCGTCATATAGCATACCCGTGGTTCAAGTCTGAGTTGAAGCGAGTTCAAACGTGTCGGCCCTGCATGGGGTAGGAAGCTGGAGTTTCACGTCAGCCACGGTGTCACAATGCCTCATCAACACAAAGACATGGGCTTCAAAATAAAACAGGAAATGCCAAACCCTGACAAGCAGCTGTTTGAAGGGAGTTGGCTGAAGTGGAGTCTGCCACATGACTCCACTCTACTCATTTATTTTCCATTGGTTAAGCTTTTTTCTGTTCTTTTTATTTCTTTTTAAAGTTTTATGTTACCATCTTAAGAGGTACAGTAAGTAGTAGAAGTACAGCGGAGCTAAAGACAGGGTTGCTGACTTGGATCTGGCTCTGTGATGTCAACGCCCTTGAAAATTTGCACAGCTCGCTGGATTCAATCTTTTCAGACTTGGCCGACCCCAAACAAACTGACAGGATTGTGTTATGTCAGGTTTTGATCTGTCAGTCATTTGACATCCAAATATATGTTCTAAGGAGCAAAAACATTTCTTTTTTTAACCGTATTTTCTAAATTCATAGAAAAGTAATATTCTCTTCAGTCCAGGGGGCGTAATTGTAACATTGACCTACAGAATAACATTGAAAAACTATAACGTTTTTTTACCCAGTCATGTTCCTTAAATCCTTTTATAATAACTACTGAGGACCTGTGTAATATGTCAAAATGATGTACCATCCATCACAGAATACAATGGAAGGACCATTTTAATACCTTTTTATTACAAAGATGTTCCAATAACCTGTTGAAAGCTTCCATCTGATCCAAAATGCTGCAGCGAAAAAGCTTTCCCCCAGAATTTGTATGATAGACATATTTTCCTATTTCAGCTTAATTACTTTTCTGTGAAATCTAGAAAGTAATGTAATGTTCCAACCTGAAGAAATATTTCACAGTTCTATATTTTCCCAACGGAGCACTTTGCTTTCATATGACAGGCATAATTCCCACTTTTAATGTTTCCAGCGGTGGAATTGGAGCGGAGCCTTCAACTGTCCGCCTCCTCTGTTGTGGAACCGGCTCTCTGTTTTACTTCACAGGCGAGGCGCTCCACTGCTTTCTCAATGTTTCATTCAATCTATCCTTTTAAATAAAGTTTATAGTTAAGACTGCTTCAAGTGACCCTCAGCTATCACTTAGCAATGCTATTATAGTCGCAGGCTGCTGGCGGACCTGATGATGCACTGATCACCTCTGTCCAAGGCTGCAGAATAAGATCTGTAGAAAATACCACTCTGGTCAGATTTTACCTTGTACTGCCACAACCTTTTGTGTGCATTTGATAAAATCCATTTCAGGGTTGCGGTTCAATCGAAATGTTTCAGTGTCTGGTCTGATAAGAATTCCGTCCTGACTTCTTCATAAAAGTGACCAAGGGACTCGTACAGCCAGGCAGGCTAAATTGCAAAACTGGTAAAAAAGGTGCGTGTGTGAAAGGGATTTCAGTAGTCAGTAAGGTCACTTTATTGATACTTTATACGGTAGATTTGTTTGCAGGTAAAAAGTAGAAACTTACAACAACACCATACTGTACAGTGACAGTGACACGAGACAAACAGGAGAACAACAAAACAAAACATTGACGGACAAACAAAACAAATGCTCCAGATTGAATGAAGTACGAGTATTAGGGCCAAACTAAGACAAAAAAAATTGGAAATTACGAGAATAAAGTCATAATAATATGAGAATAAAGTTGTTATATTACGAGAATAAAGTCTTAATATTACGAGAATAAAGTCGTAATTTATGAGAATAAAGTCGTAATATTACGAGAATAAAGTCGTAATATTTTACTTTATTTTCATATTAATATGACTTAATTCTCGTAATATAACGACTTTATTCTCATAATATTACGACTTTATTCTTGTAATATTACGACTTTATTCTCGCAACATTATGATTTTATTCTCGTAATTTTACGACTTTATTCTCATAATATTTGACTTTATTCTCGTAATATTACACACTTTATTCTCATAATATTACGACTTTATTCTCATATTACGATTTTATTCTCGTAATATTATGACTTTATTCTTGCAACATTATGATTTTATTCTCGTAATTTTACGACTTTATTCTCATCATATTCGACTTTATTCTCGTAATATTACGACTTTATTCTCATAATATTACGATTTTATTCTCGTAATATTATGACTTTATTCTCGCAACATTATGATTTTATTCTCGTAATTTTACGACTTTATTCTCATAATATTATGACTTTATTCTCGTAATTTCCCAATTTTTTTGTCTTAATTTGGCACTAATACTCTGTCGTAAATAAGCAATACAATAAATAAATAAATAAATAGACCTAGATGGAGGATGGTAAATCATATCCTATTTAGGGCATTAATAGCTGAGGTGACAAAAATACATTTATACCTTTTAGTTTTACCTGTAAATTATAAATGTTGTCTAGACATTGCAATTAGGTTTATTTTTTCTACGTACCATTCCATTATGGTAAATTAGAAAAAAGAACATTGACACTTTAAATCCTCGCTAAAAAAGAAATCTACTTCTTCGGTAATTAGTTATGCATCAGGAAGCAAAACATTCAAGTGACTCATTAGACACAAAACACCAATTAAGCAGCAGGAAACTCTATTCTCTCTGTTTACGTTCTTGCATATACCAAACGGTATCTTTTTGGCCAATAAGAGCAAATCAATAAACATTTTTTTGACTTTGTTAGTGAGTAATTGTCATCAGTCATTAAAACGATGCTTAAGTAATTTGGTCTGTTCCATTACTTCATTGTATCCACTTCCCTGCGAGATGGTCAAAGCTTTGCCTCCTGGGCTCATGTGAAAGGATCTTATTGTGTGACGATGCTGTACAGCGAGTCCCTGCTATTCCATCCATGATGAAGATTAAGATGAGTGGGAAATGAACCTTATCTCTCAGTATGATTAATGTCCACCAAGTATAATTAAGGACTTTTGGTTAATTCCCCTGTCTCTGCTTCACCGTAACCATTTTTAATCATTTCGTCCGGTTGCCTCCATATAATTGAATGTCTTCATTATATGAACTGCGCCGGCTGGAACTATATATGTACGGCTGTGTAATAGGTTTTATTCAAATCTGCTTTCATTCCTGTTTTGGAATTAAAATGGTGTTGCTGAAAACCTCCCTCGGTAATTTGCATTTCTTCTAAGGAAATTTCATCGGGTATCAAATTGTGTCTTTGTTTGACAAAGCATTTGAGAATTTTAAGATAAAGAATTGCCCCAAGTCAGATTCCAGACAGATGATGTGTTGTTTCTTGTCTTTCCAGGTGCCAGGAACCATTTTGGCAACAGCCCTGTAGCACCCTATAATGTAATAATTTCCTATAATGTAATAAATTCCTGAAAATGTAATACAATTTGCACTTAACTCAATCGAAAATGTAATAAAATCCAATAATGTAATAACTTCACCAATCATGTAATAAAATATCCTGACTGATATTGTGATAACATTTTTTACCAATAATGTTATACCTTATTACATTATTGGGAATTTATTACATTTTCAGGTGGGTCTTTTTTTTTTTTTTTTTACAAAACTGATAATGTAATACTTGACAAATAATGTAATATATATGTTCATTTTCAGTCCAGAGTTCTACATTTTGTGTTTTAAGTATCTAAGAATGTTATATACACTGGATTTGAAACAACATAATGACTATTGGGTTAAATTGCAGACTTTGAGTACCATGTAATAAATTCCCAATAATGCAATAAGGTGCAAATTTGATTACATTTTCAGGCGTTATTACATTTTCAGGAAATTATTACATTATAGGGTGCTACAAGCCCTAAAAAAAATCTTACCAGTTGCGTGAAGTTACGTGAAGCGCTGACTTGTTGCGGCATCAAACTAACATATTAAAATGAAGATTGAGGACATTATAAACATTTGCAAGACTTGCAACATTAATACTTTGGGTCCAAGAGGATGTTTGCGTAAACATTCATAGGTGTAAGTGATTACAAATCAAAGCATATAATCCATTTAAGCCACTACTCAGAGCACAGCATGTTTGTGCGCTCAGGTTCATAAACACCGAACAAAAAGGACAAGTCTTTTTTTTTCTTGCATCTCCACACAGCTGTGAGGCTTGTGGGGTAAGATGTTTCCTTTTTTATTATTTCCAAACCCTTTAAATTGCTTCTACAATGTCCGTATAGTTTGACCTCCTAACTGCACTGAAACAGGGTTTAAGGCAGTAACTAATCACCTAAATACGGAAGAGTATTAGGGTCAGGTTTTTTTCATCATGCACTTCGAAAAAAAAATCGAAATGTTGAGAAAAAAGTCAAAATTTTGTGAAAAAAGTTGAAATGTTGAAGAAAAAAGTCAAAATTTTGTGAAAATGTTGAGAAAAAAGGCAAAATTTTGACTTTATTATTGAAATGCTATTTCAACATTAATCTCGACATTTCGACTTTTTTCTCAAAGTGCACAATAAAAAAAAAATCTGAAGAGTATTAGGGCCATGCAGGAGAAAAATTTAAATAATATTTTAGAGGAAGATTTCTTTTTCATTATGCACTTCAAGAAAAAAGCCGAAATGTCGAGAAAAAAGTCGAAATGTCGAGAATAATGTTGAAGTATAATTTCGAGAAAAAAGTCGAAATGTTGAGAAAAAAGGCGAAATTTCGACTTTATTCTTGAAATTGTATTTCAACATTAATCTCGACATTTCGACTTTTTTCTCAAAGTGCACAATAAAAAAAAATCTTCCCCTCTCAAATATTTTTTCTCCTGCATGGCCCTAATACTCTTCCGTACCTAAAGAACCAAACAAAAGGACATTTCCATTTCTCAGATTTCTGCCTGTTCATCCAGCAGATATTTATTGAAAGTTGTATCTGGTCTTTTCATCAGCTGCAACAGGGACTGCTTTATACTCCTTCAAAGTGCACGTTTTTTTAAGGAAATGAAAGAAAAGATTATCTCTATGTAAGAAAGCGACATTCAGTCTCATTGCCTGCAACAATGACAAGCTTTCCATTTTTCTCCATGTGTCATGTCCGCGGCGCTCTCCCCGCCTCATCGGCATGTTTTATGCCTGTGCAGGATTTGCCTCAAAGCCCCACAGTCGAGAAAATGAATTCCATATTTCATGGTGGAAACTTCATGGCGCTGGAGTCGTCTCATTAAGACGACTGTTCCTGGGCTGTGGTGAGAAGCTGAATGACCAAACTCCATCGGGCTCGGCTCTCCAGCTGGGCAAATTACCACATGAAATGTATTAGATCCAATTTAATTACGTCTACCTCATAGCTGAAGGGCTATTTCTGAGACATTCATGAAAGTAATGGCTGAGGAAGAGGTTTTTGTCTTCTCTCAGGTGTCAAGTAAATTATCGTGTGTGTGTGTGTGTGTATGTGTGAGAATCCTTGATCGCTAAGGCAAAGCGATATATTCCAGAGACAAATGCAAAGTTTAAGGTACCTTTCAACTGTTAGAGAGATTGTCCAGGCTTATAGTCATGTGCAATAATTAATACCCTCCTTTTATCTCTTCTTTTTGTGCAAAACCAGTCAAAAAGGGAAACAAATGATCACGGGGGAGTCTTAGAATTGGCCTTTTTGGTCTTCATTTTTGTTAATAGTGACACAACGCCTAAGACTAAGAAGCCTCTGTCTCCATAGTCTGAAGAGTGAGTCGTATCTGGAGGTATAGAGAGCTATAAAATCAGACATTTTGGCAGTTTGCTGGTCTGGAGCATTCAGGTCCGAATGAAGCGATTGTTGCTGCGCATCAATCTCAGAAGCTGGGTCTAAATTTGAACTTGTAATATGGAGGGAATGCGCATGACGTCACAGATGCAACTTCACGGCGGGTTATGCCTACTGAGTGGCAGAAAGACTGAGTGTCAGAATGACTGAGTGGCAGAAAGACTGAGTGGCAGCTATTGAAGAATATTATCAAAACCAGTTCAGATTCCGCTGTGGTGTAGTGAGTTTTATTCAGTAGCCGGCGGTGAGCAGACCTACGCAGCGCATGTCTGGGTTGGTGTGCCGACCAAGAATGGTTGAACTCATGACTCTTTATACAGTAAGTTCAAAGCACAAAAGGCAAGAATCAAAAAGCCAAAGGTGAAAGAGAGAAAGCAATTAAAGGGTATTTACAGTCAGATGTGATCTGTGGCCAAATGAGTTGGTATTAACATATCAGTCAGTCAGGAACTTCATCATATGACATTCCCGTGGTTCAAGTCTTTGTTGAAGCTACTTCCAAGGTGTCTCCTCTGCAGGGGGTAGGAAGCTGGAGTTTCACGTCAGCCACGGTGTCACAATGCCTCATCACAGCCTAGACTTTCAGTTTGAGCAAATGGAGAACATCTAAAATGGGAAAGAGCTGTTGTGCGATCGACTGTACTCATAGATTTAGCAAGAAATCGGAGTTATCGTTTTACAGACAACCGAAAAATAAGCTTAAGGGAGACAAATGGATCGCTGCAATTCACAGAAACAACTGGATTCCAGGCACCGAAACGTGGATATGCGGTTGGATGAGCGGATGAGCGTGGATTGGCTAACGTTAAACGGTCAAATCATAAAGTTCTGTGTCCTCATCACTTTAATTTCGCCAACAAAACCTGCCTTGAAGTCGGACCAAGCGTCAAGATTTTTGTATGCCTTCAAGCTTTGCTTCGTGTATTTCCCCGGCGTCGAAATTCAGTACATATAAATATCAGGAAACTGGATTTGTGGCCAAATATTAATGTCCATGGACCACTGGTTCTTGGTAACTGTACCAAATATTAATGTCCATGGACCACTGGTTCTTGGTAACTGTACCAAATATTAATGTCCATGGACCACTGGTTCTTGGTAACTGTACCAAATATTAATGTCCATGGACCACTGGTTCTTGGTAACTGTACCAAATATTAATGTCCATGGACCACTGGTTCTTGGTAACTGTACCAAATATTAATGTCCATGGACCACTGGTTCTTGGTAACTGTACCAAATATTAATGTCCATGGACCACTGGTTCTTGGTAACTGTACCAAATATTAATGTCCATGGACCACTGGTTCTTGGTAACTGTACCAAATATTAATGTCCATGGACCACTGGTTCTTGGTAACTGTACCAAATATTAATGTCCATGAACCACTGGTTCTTGATAACTGTACCAAATATTAATGTCCATGGACCACTGGTTCTTGGTAACTGTACCAAATATTAATGTCCATGGACCACTGGTTCTTGGTAACTGTACCAAATATTAATGTCCATGGACCACTGGTTCTTGGTAACTGTACCAAATATTCATGTCCATGGACCACTGGTTCTTGGGGTAACTGTACGGGTCACTGTCAAGTCCAACTGCCTTTAATTTAAGTCGATAATTGACTGTTATCCCGTCTTCTCCACTAGTTGCAGCTGTTTTTGCTGATGTTTTGCCACTCAGTGCAAGTAAGGGCGACGTGAAAGTGGGGAAGTGACATCAATGCAGGCCCTCTATACACAAAGATACCCCTGCTTTTTACAAATGAGAATCTTTGTTAAAAAAAAAATATCAACTAAACTTGCTCTCATAGAATGAAATATACAGTCTTCATTTCAGGGTTTTTGTGTTCTTTTTTCTGTTTAGGCTTTGTACTGTATTGTCAAAGACATTAAAACATAAACGCTAGTAGAATTAGGGTTGGCGGGGTCAGCTTTTGATTTATATCACAGAATAATGTCTCATTTATTTTTTCTAATGAACAAAATTGATTTTGCAGCAACGGTGTCATTCAGTTCATAGTGCAGACAAAAAAAACACCAGAGGTCTTTTTGATGTGCTTTCCTTAACATAAATGTCAGGATGAGTGACCTGCAGATGTTGCTTCAAGTGTGTAATTTTACCAGTGACAGCCTCCGAATGGCTTAAAAAGCTTCTTGTTTTTCTTGGTGCAGGATGTCTCCGTCTGTACTTCTCTCTCCACTCCCATCCTCTCAGCTGTAGATCAAAGCTGCTTTTCAATACCAGAGACGTCATGTTTGGACTCGTGTAATTGGTAGTTCAGGCTTGGTGAATTTGAAATGGAAGAAGGTATTTTGGAGGGTACAGTTTAGTGTTTCTGCTCCTGGAATGGCAACATACTGTAGCCTCCTTCGCATCTCCAAAATCCCAGAGGAAATTTGGAAATGGCTTCTACCTTTTTAATAAATCAATCCGTAATTAATATGTTGAAACAGGGTTTGTCAACCGGTGGTCCGCGGCCCTGTGCTGGACAGTGGCGGTATTGCAGGTGGTCCGGGAAATTATAAATGGAAAACAATAATTAAAAAAATCTAAATTTATTTAGACTCAATTTATTTTCCATTTATTATTAATTTTTTGTGAATGATTTACCCATCCAAATGATGTCAAATGAGTGAGAGTGAACTTTGTGTTGTCTCTTGGCTTCCTATTGTTCATCTTTCATTGACTTTTTTTTTTTTTTTTTTTTAATAAAGGGTGCAAACAAAAATATACACTGATGCAAATAAATAGACTATATAGGCCCATACTCTTATTTAAAATCAAGGTGCAAAATAAAACAAACATCCCCATAAGCAGTTGGTCCCCAAGTTGCTTCTTGGTTATAATGGTGGGACTGGGACAAAACCAGTTTAAAACCTCTGCGTTAGAACAACAACATATTCACAAAATAGGTACAAGTAGTACATGTCATTTATTTAGCTTTTTCCTCCACTGTTCTCTAAAACAAAATTCATTCTGGGATATTCTGTCATCCCAGGTCTGAACAAACGTTTGCACTGAAGGCATTCTCACTAAAAACGGGGGGGCGAGAACAAATCTGGTGTTTCTGACCAAACAAGGCTCTTCATCTGAGAGTTTATTCTGGGTCGGGTCGCTCGGATTGTTGGTCACCTAGTGGTTCCATCAACGTCCTGTTTGTTAAGCCTACACTTAAAATTAGAAAGACCTGTTTTGTTTGTTGAGCTCACATTTCCTTGTTCATCCTGCCTGTTGATCCGTCTGCTGACCTAACCGCCCCCGCCGGCCGCTGCCTCATCTCACCCCTCCCTCACACCTACAATACACCTGTTCACACTTACATTGTGTCTCCTGCTCTCCCACCTACTGCGACATTGAATCTCTCAAATCCCCAAGAACACAAGAGAAAAGGTCCAAATGTATCTCAACTCAACTTTATTTATAAAGCACTTTAAAACAACCACAGCTGAAACAAGGTGCTGTACACAAATAAATAAACAACACAGGAACATGAGACAATTTACAAGAAATAAATACTAAAATAATTAGGGCCTGAGCACTTACAGTACGAAGGCCTTATTGTATCTGTAGGAATTTTCCTTTTTTTTTTTTTCCTTATTTTTCCGACGAAATGAGGGCCTTTTTTTCCCCCCTAAACGTGCCCCAAAAGTCACCAAATTTTGCATGCAAGCCAGGCCTGGCGAAAAATGTGATATTTAATGGTTTGCATTAATGGGCGTGGCCTAATGGCTCAACAGCGCCCCCTAGAAAACTTTGTGCCTCAAGCCCCACACTACGGTTTGACGTACATGCACGAAAATCAGTACACACCTGTATCATGTCACAACTTAAAGAAAAGTCTCTTGGTGCCATGGCCGAAACGAACAGGAAGTCGGCCATTTTGAATTAATCGTGTAATTTTGGCGCAATTTATGCCATTTCTTCGGCCGTTTCTTCGCCCGAAATGTAACGTGCACCCAGGTGTGTTATACATCAAAAATGTCCGTCTCCATCCTGCGACGATGGGCATTACTTTTCTCAGTCAAAAGTGTTACCGTGGCGACGAAAGACGCCAAAAAGCGTGCCCCCCCTTCATCTGTATTTGATAGTTCCTACTTTCTGCTATAACTTTTGAATGGTTTGACATAGAGAGTCACGGTGGTGTCATCGGACTCGGTTTTGAGTCCTTGACCTTTATTGGTGAAAATTGCACGCGTGAGGGCCCGTTCATCGCTGCTTGCAGCTTTAATTCGATCTTATCTCTGCTGGGAATGTTTTTATTTAGTAACAAAAGTCTTGATCCATGTTGTCATAGTTTAAAAAAAATGTAATTACCAAAACGTTGTTGACGAGAACTCAAGAAAATTATTTGCCAATTAAATTAAAAATAATTCTGTAATTATTTTTTCTTTGTTTTTTTTGTCATTGACTAAATGGATCTGGAAATTGTAATTAATTGAAAGAAGTTGTGGTTAATCACACAAACACATTTTTCTTTCATTTTCTGTTTACCGTAACAAACATTTGTTCAAATTTAACCGACGAGGGAGTAGACAATGAACGTTGTTGACGAGAACTAAAGAAAATTATTTGTCAATTAAATTCAAAATAATTCTGTTGTTATTTTTTTGTTTTTTAGTGTTTTTGTAATTGTCGCAGATTTAATTTGAATATTTTTATTTTTCCTCCTCGGGAACGTGGAAAACTGATTTAAAAACTCTGTTTTAATCAAACTTCACTCGAAGTACGTTGTACGTCGTGCCTCGTGCCTCGCAGCGTGAGTAATTCCTCCGTTCCTTCCCCTGTCAAAGCCCTCGGCATCAGCATTAAGTTTGATTACTGTAACTCAACGTTCTGTTGTCGTCTGACATAGAAGTAATTCCCGTGTAAGTCGTTTATGCAGGTTTCGGAGACAGTTGGCTAATTAAAGTGAAATGGGGCAGATAATAGCTTTTTAAAAACATTTCATCCATTTAATGAGCTTATTATTTACTCTGAACAGAAAATTGTCGGCGCCACTCCGCCTCCACCACCAGACGAAGATGCCACCCTTCATATCCAAAGATATCCACTCTGCAGCGTTCACACTGCTTCTGTCAAGACATGCATCCGTTTCAGCGATGAAGAAAGTATCATCAGTGTTAATTTACTGAACCTCAGGTCACTCCAGCATTTGCAGATTTCCCCTTTGGGCAAGTTGTCCTTAAGTCATTTCAGGAAAATGGTAATTAAAAGGAAAAACTGCAGCCTGGGGTGAAATTGCCTTTTGCAAACGCTCTCAGAATGGAGTTTTTTTTTAAACTGAGAAAGTAGTTAAATTTTAAAGCTGCGTTAGGCAATTCTTGTTGCATTCTTGTTTTTTTCTATTAGTTTGAAATAATTCTTCTGTAGCGTTGGAGGGTCAGAGTCAAACGCTGGGCGAGGCAGGCATGTCGGATGAAAGTCTCCCTGAATAGAAATGCTTTGTGTGAAAGGAGGCAAAGTGGAGCGAATGCCAATGAAGATGACTTCATGAATTAAGTTCATTCACTGCATCAATGTCAAAGTAAATTAACCTCTCATTATCCTTTTTCTTGGCTGCAGATTTGCATGGATCCTGCGCTTTAGATCATCTAATTCCTTGTCTGTTTGTGATTCAGTTCAGTTTCATTCATATAGAATAGAACAACAGAAGTTCTGTCTATGCGCGCTTTCCAAAGACCCAGAAAATGACCCCCCCCTAGCAATGATAACATCAACAATGGCAGGTAAGCCCCCCCTCCCCCTACTAGTGGGAGAAAAACCTTAAGCCAAACAGTGGCAGGGAAGAACTCCCCTTTAGGAGGGAAGAAACCTGGACCAGGACCTGGATCATAAGGGGGGGACCGTCCTGCTGAAGACCAGCCGGGCAGGAAAAGGGAGATGGGAAAGAGACGATGAAGAACAGAGAGGATGAATAACAGAGATAAGGGAGGTACAGATACTGTATATTGTCAGTGGTACAAAATATATCGG
Organism: Cololabis saira; assembly: GCF_033807715.1. Taxonomy (NCBI): domain Eukaryota; kingdom Metazoa; phylum Chordata; class Actinopteri; order Beloniformes; family Belonidae; genus Cololabis; species Cololabis saira. The sequence continues at coordinate 41,158,034 of NC_084599.1, forward strand.
TAGTCAATATCCTTTAACTGGAGAAAAAATTGTTCTATGTACATATTATTGATACTTGGTTAGTTGGTGGACCCCCCCTCTGGTCATCCGCTGCTGCTTCCACCTGCTGCTTCCACCTGCCTGCTGTGTGCTGCCGACGTCCCCGACTCCCCCAGTCTGGCCTTCGGCAGGAGGGGTCCCCCCTTATGATCCAGGTCCTGGTCCAGGTTTCTTCCCTCCTAAAGGGGAGTTTTTCTTGCCACTGTTTGGCTTAAGGTTTTTCTCCAACTAGGGGAGTTTTTACCTGCTGTTGTTTATGTAATAATTGCTCGGGGGTTTATGTTCCATGTTCTGGGTCTCTGGAAAGCGTCTAGAGACAACATCTGTTGTAATAGACGCTATACAAATAAAATTGAATTGAATTGGACTACAGATACCACTATATAAACAGGTGTAGATGGCAGACACTGAGGTGGCCAGACGGGGGGGTCAGGATGTCAGCAGGCATCTTCCAGACATCCATACAGACAGGTGGAAGCAAGCAGTGGGATGATCAGACGGGGGACTGCAGGTCAGCATGCAGCTCTGGCCTGCAGACTTTTACAGAAGGGGAAAAGGAGGGGGCAGTTGGATATGACCTGATCTGTGAGTGAAGCAAAGGAACCGGCTAAGAAGAACTCCTTTAGTTTCAGTGGCACATACTTTACCCATACGCTTATGGCGCTTTTTCCACTAGAACCTACTCTGTCATGGTTTCTCAGTTGGGGATATGTTTTTTACATGATCACTCACTCTCCTGCCATTCCAGATCCTGCCACCCTCATCAGCCAGACAATCTACCCATTCCCCTCACCTGTGCTTCCATCTCCACACATGGGTTCCATGGTCATCAGTTCCCTTTATATATCGGCCCACTTCCACATGCTGGCTGCCAGATTGTCTAGTGTTCATGCCTAGCTTTCCAGCGTTCATGAGTCTGTCTGTTTCTGCCTGCATGCTACTTTGACTGATTCCCAGTTTTTGGATTTTTGCCTGCCCCCTTTGGATTTGTCTGCCTGATCTGCCTGTCTTCCCGGTTTTTGACTCCTGCCTACGTTTGACCTGATTAAAGCCTTTTGGACTCTGATACTCTGTTTGGTGTTGTGCTTTTGGGTTCTCTGTCTTTTGAGCCGTGACATACTCAGCCCGACTCAACTTGACTCAGTTTGGTTCTTTCCCACCAGGGGTCTAACGTGCCGAGTAGATACTTTTCTGTAGCTACTCTGCTGAGGTTCTAAGCGGCTGAGTTGGGCTGTGATGTCATCACACTACAGGCCACCAATTGGTCGGGGGGGTTTGAGTCCGACGTCTGAGTCAGGATGTGACATCAGAGAAAGAGACTCTGACGGAGATTCTTGTTCATTTTATTCCACCAGCAACGGCAGCAGAAGTCTGTTTCATGATCCAATTCTGAGGTGCAGATGTTCATAAACCTGGCGCTGAGGAGAGAATTAAAAAGGGATCTAGATGGTGATAAGGAACGACCAGATCTACCAGGAGCTCTGTCACTTCATAGCTGCTCGCGGCTCCAGCTGACTTTTCAGCAGCGCCGAGACAAACAAACTAAAATAAAAAGCGTTGCCACTTGAAGCTTCTCTCACTCTCATTTTTTAACTTGATATCAAAAGAGCCACAGACCCAGCAGCACATCTATCATCTCCTCCAGGTTCTACATCTTTAGTGTTGTTGTCTTCTTCGTTTAGATACACAATCAAATACGTCACAGCAGCTTCACTCCAACCTCCTACTTCTGATCCTGGTAATGAATTGTTATGGAAAAGAAACCAGACTGAGCTGAGATGTGTAGAGCCGAGTAGGTGCTGATTTAAAAGCACCATTAGTTTCATTTCTAGACTAAAGTCAGCACAGAGCTGGTGGATTCTACAGTAATGACTTCCTCTTCAATCGGAGCTGGCTTTGTCCTCAAAAAGGGGGCTGCTTGAAGATTTATTGTAGGTGATTTTGTGGAATCAAATGTACCAATTAGCACAGAAAATAGATGCCTGGAGGAGACGTCGCAAGAGTCCACTTGACCATTGATGGGTCCATCAATCACACAAGGACTTTAGTCTCAAAATGAAGTACGCCATCGCCACAGATTGGGAAAGTGGGTCAAATGGATGACTGAATGTGTTTTTTCTCCGGCACTGAGCTTCTACAAAGAGAGGTCTTGCTCAATCTGATAAGTCAAAGCAGATCACTGTCACTGTTGTGTACTGTCTTTGCTTTTGATGTCTGACTTCAGAATGAAAACAAAGATGGAGAATTACATTAAAATGCACAATCAATCTTCAGCTCTGACAGCTGGAAGAAAAGCTGTGGTTGAGCTGAAACATCTGCAAACCGTTGTCTGAGAAAAGGATGTATGTCGTTGTGAGTGTATGAAAACAAGAAAAACAGAACCTCACCTTGAGAGCAATGAGATCAGAGCTTTGACTCAGTCAGAGTCACATCCCAGATAATAATTCTTTCACATTGCTTCCAACACACAAACTCAGCTGGCTGCCTTTAAGCTTTTCCCCCAGCTTCAAAATGCCTTGTTCTTATCTGGTAATTGTGGTTCATACTTCCACCTCTTTTCACTGACTCAAAAATGTCTCTTTGGGAACAGTTAATTTTGCTCCTGACTCTTGCAGAGGTCAGACGAGGCGTTGGTGGTGTGTGGCGTCGTTACTCATTCTAAGTGTGCGGTTCGACACGTGTCCCTCCTAAGTGCCTTGGAACTCATTTTCCTCATTAATGCATATCTGCAACAAAGCAGGGAATTCATTGTTTTTCACGACGGTTTGCTTGTCTGTTAGTTTAATCAAAGCTGTGTGAGAAGCAGGGACTCAGTGATTCATTCATTTTTCCTTTTTTTTTTTTTTTTTCTATTTACCCATTTTCTAGGGCTGTATGGTATCAATTATTTCTAACTTTATTTAACCCTTGTACTGTCTATGGGTCAAAATGACCTAATTCTCCTGTTCCTTCTTTCCTCCTGCCTCTCCTTCCTTCCTTCTTCCTTCCTTCTTTTGTCCCTTCCTTCCTTCTTTCCTCCCATCTTTCCTCCCTCTTTCCTTCCTTCCTTCCTTCCTTCCTTCCTTCCTTCCTTCCTTCCTTCCTTCCTTCCTTCCTTCCTTCCTTCCTTCCTTCTTTTGTCCCTTCATTCCTTCTTCCTCCCTTCTTTCCTTCTTCCTTCCTTCCTTCTTTCTCCCTTCCTTCCTTCCTTTTTCTCCATTCCTTCCTTCCTTCCTTCCTTCCTTCCTTCCTTCCTTCCTTCCTTCCTTCCTTCCTTCCTTCCTTCCTTCCTTCCTTCTTTTGTCCCTTCATTCCTTCTTTCCTCCCTTCTTTCCTTCCTTCCTTCCTTCCTTCTTTTCTCCCTTCCTTCCTTCCTTTTTTCTCCATTCCTTCCTTCTTTCCTCCCTCCCTCCCTCCCTCCCTCCCTCCCTCCCTCCCTCCCTCCCTCCCTCCCTCCTTCCTTCCTTCCTTCCTTCCTTCCTTCCTTCCTTCCTTCCTTCCTTCCTTCCTTCCTTCTTCCTTCCTTCCTTCCTTCTTTTCTCCATTCCTTCCTTCTTTTCTCCCTTCCTTCCTTCCTTCCTTCCTTCCTTCCTTCCTTCCTTCCTTCCTTCCTTCCTTCCTTCTTCTCCTTCCTTCCTTCCTTCCTTCCTTCCTCCTTCTTTTCTCCCCTTCCTTCCTTCCTTTTTTCTCCATTCCTTCCTTCCTTCCTTCCTTCCTTCCTTTCCTTCCTTCCTTCCTTCCTTCCTTCCTTCTTTTGTCCCTTCATTCCTTCTTTCCTCCTTCTTTCCTTCCTTCTTCCTTCCTTCTTTTCTCCCTTCCTTCCTTCCTTTTTCTCCATTCCTTCCTTCTTTCCTCCCTCCCTCCCTTCCTTCCTTCCTTCCTTCCTTCCTTCCTTCCTTCCTTCCTTCCTTCCTACCTTCCATCCTTCCATCCTTCTTTTCTCCATTCCTTCCTTCTTTTCTCCCTTCCTTCCTTCCTTCCTTCCTTCCTTCCTTCCTTCCTTCCTTCCTTCCTTCCTTCCTTCCTTCCTTCCTTCCTTCCTTCCTTCCTTCCTTCCTTCCTTCTTTTTTCCCTTCCTTCCTTCCTTCCTTCCATCCTTCCTTCCTTCCTTCCTTCTTTTCTCCCTTCCATCTTTCTTTTCTCCATTCCTTCCTTCTTTTCTTCCTTCCTTCTTTCCTCCCTTCTTTTTTTTACCTTCCTTCCTTCCTTCCTTCCTTCCTTCCTTCCTTCCTTCCTTCCTTCCTTCCTTCCTTCCTTCTTTTCTCCCTTCCTTCTTTCCTTCCTTTCTTCCTCCTTTTCTTCCTTCCTTCTTCTCTTCACTCCTTCTTTCCTCCCTTCTTCCCTTCCTCCTCCCTTGACCTGAAGACAGCCCTTGTGTTAAAAGCAGAACTGGTTGCCTAAACAAGGAAAGGTGCATGCCCTCAGTAAGACAATGTCTTTAGCATTGCTTTGCTGTAAATGTAGTTTGGGGGAATTAATTTGGCTGCAGGTTTCTGTCTCAGCTGACGGATGACATATCCTTTAATACGGTACTATCGCAGAGCTCTGGTGCTCTTCACAAACCTAAGAACTCTCACTCACCGCTGTGTGTTACACGATTGGATCAGATGCTCTATTTTGTCTGCCCTCAGACTTAGACGGTAGCACGTATTTGTCTTACTAAGCTGTTGTGGGTGTTCTTCCATCCAGGCGACAGAGCCACATTTGTCAGAAAAGCACAGGAAGTTATTGTCTTTGCTGCCAAGACTTGGCTCTTTTAACCGTGCTCCTCTGAACTGACATGGGACTAAAGGGCGTTCAATCAAGCTGCCCTTCCTGGGTCTCAGAGTCGGCTCCAAATCCACCTGGACCTCCAGACTGTGGTCTCACTACTGTAATGGAAAATGTTTATTATTATGGCCCTAGTGTGTTGTGATGGAAATGTCCACTCCCTCCGTCAGGTCTCAGGTCAGAACAGTATTGTGTCTGTGACGGTTTGGGTTTAGCTTTAGTCTTCCACAACTGCAAACACGTTGTTCAGTTCAGTTCATATTTATTTCGACTGTGTTGTGCCACACAGGTAGCGCTGTTCAGTTATCAAGATATATTAATAATTTTATTCCACAATTATTAATAATTAATAAGGTAGATTATTCATCAAATTGAATTATCAAAATGACTTGATTTTGCAGGTGCACAACCTGAGGAAAAAGGATAACTTTTACAGCAGAAATCAGTCTCAGAACTAGATATTATTCTGCAGAGTAGTAAATCTTACTATTATCACTACAGAATAACGGTTGAAGGCGTTACAGTTCAGCTCTAGCTCTGTCAAACAGCAATTGTGACCAGAATTTGTGTAAAACATCACAAACAACTGATTAAAATCAATCAGCATTTATTCACATCCAGGTGTCCAGCAGATGGAAAAGCGACAGCATTGAATAAATCCTGATGGCAACTACATTAAAAACATAAACACTAACTATCAAGAAAACAACAACAATAAAAATGAAACCGCATGAATGGAAAAAGAAATCAAAACAATAAACACGTGATACAAAACGATCATCTATGGTTCAAAAACAACGTGGCTGCACGTGGCCGGCAGGATGACTGCGGCATTTAAAAATGGCGCCCTAGCTACGCGACGGGATGACAAAACACAGCGTTTAAAACGTGAATAACTGGCGGAAAATGGCGTCACAAAATAAACGAACACAATAATGATGCCGGTAGTTGCCGGCGTTACACAGTAATATGCGAACAGTAACTTCATTAAACACAAGTTTAGCTCTGAACCGCTCTAGATTAAACTGATCACCCAAAGCACATAAACCTCACGATTCCTGGTCTCCAGATCTGGGGCTGCGGGCTCTGTCGGTGGTGATCAGGTTTCTGCCGGGGTTTTTCCCGGTGTGGGAGAGCTTCGCTGCAGCTCGGCTTCCCCATGCGGCTTGGCTCGGCTCAGTTCCTCTGTCCTGCAGGGATCTCACGGGCATATCAATCCTGCAGGGGTTCTCCAGGAGCGGGCAGCCGCTCAGCTCTCTCTCCTGTTCCTACTTTGAAAAGAAAAAAAAAAAACAGTCTTGCAGCGTGCAACAGCCGGGTAGGCCCTTCAGGCGCCACCCCCCCAAAGGCACACTGGTCCTTGTAGTCTCTGTCAAGGCGGCCATTTTAGGAGGCACTTTAAAGCTGATTTCAGGCCGGGGGTTGAGCCGGCTTTAAAGTCGAATACACATATCACAAAATGTTCATGAGCATTCATAAGTTCAGAGTTCACATGAACGGTGGTCCAACAACTGGTACAACATTTTTACAACATAAATGACCTGCGTGCAACAGAAAATTAAGCAAATACCTTTAATAGTAGACGTGCAGGTTCAATATTCACATTAATTCATTAACACTCGAAAGGGAGTGGAAGAAGAAAAACGTGTTTAATCCCACCCCGGTTTCTCATCAATAACTTGACAGATTTTTTAGGCTTCCTGCTGTTTTAACATTTAAACCAGAACAATTAACAAAAGACCTCTATCAAATTATAATAAAATTATTCTACAGTATTTGCATTTCATAACCACAATGTTAGGAACAATGTATTTTGTCATCACGGGTAATAGTTAACTGTTAACTTGCATTTATAATACATTTATAATACATACCAGCAATGGTAAGGACAACAATACCAGAAGGTAATGGACAATACGTAGCAACTTAATGAGGAACAACAAGTACACATGAACATTTCAAGACCAAAGTTGATTTAATATCGTGTTACAACCCACTCTCTTAATACCAGGGGTCGGCAACCTGCGGCTCTAGAGCCGCATGTGGCTCTTTAGCGCCGCCCTAGTGGCTCCTGGAGCTTTTCACCTTTTTTTTTTCCTTTTTTTCTTTTCTTTTTTTTTCCTTTTTTTCTATGTTTTACTCTTTTTTTGTTCTTTTTTCTTTTTTTCTTCTTTTTTTTCTTCTTTTTCTTTTTTCTTCTTTTTTCCCTTTTTCTTCCTTTTTCCTTTCCTTTTTAATCTCGAAATTTCGACTTTTTCTTGATATTTTGACTTTTTTCTCAACATTTCGACTTTTTTCTCGACATTTCAACTTTTTTCCGAAATCTTGACTTTTTTTCTCAACATTTCGAGTTTTTTTTCTCGACATTTTGACTTTTTTCTGGACATTTCAACTTTTTTCTCGAAGTGCATAATGAAAAAATAACTCTCCCCCCAGTTATAACTAATATAGATACATGCAGCATGTGTTGCCTTCATTCTAAGGCTTATACAAGACTTTTCATTTTTTGCAGCTCTAGAGATATTTGTTTTTTTTGTATTTTCGGTCCAATATGACTCTTTTAACATTTTGGGTTGCTGACCCCTGCTTTATACTTTGACCAGACCATATGTTTATATACCAATTTAAATCGGTGGATATTTTGTCATTGCTTGTATTGGATATCCAGACTGTTCCAAAGTCTCACATCACATACAGACACACCAAAACTTTTACGAGTGGGTCGAACTTTAGGTATTTTAAAATCTCCATATCCTCTCAAATTATGAGTTCTCTCCCGAATTGTGAAAAAATCTTCTGTGGTACTTGGTAGGGATTTGTTGAATGATTTAAATAAGATTATTGTTGTTGTGTGAGAAATGCAGGTGTCTGAAAAGCACCGAGCTCCGTTCTCTAAAACTGCTGCACTGGAGCTTCTCTGGGTCAATCCTGCATCGAAACACGGGATGTACGTTTTGTCCTTTTAATGCAAAATATAATTAAACAATTATTTTAAAGATTGACCACAGTCGGTCGACCAGAACCCTGAGTATTTATGAGTGTAATGATTATTTGAACCTAAAACATTTTCCATCCTAGAAATGAACAAAGTTGCATTTGAGACATTTATTTTCTTCAGTCTGTTGTCGATATTTGAATCCTTCATCATTCGACACGCACGGGAAAATATCTCGTTTTATCACCTGAGGCGGAGGACTGCATGCAGTGCGTCATAATTCAACAGTTTCTCAGGAAAAAAATTGTTGTTTTTGCATAGAAAAATAGGCTTTTCCTTTGTTCATTAATTTGTTTTCATCCATACTTTGTGAAATCATTAACTGGTTTAATAGTTTGAGACGTGACTGGTAAAACAACTGATGGATAAGTATAAACAAGGAAAGAGGGGGAAAAGGCCCACACTTAAGTCATTCATTTTACCTGTGACAGTTTACCATAAATCTGTGTTTTTATATTTTAATATTAATGAATCTGGTTCCATCAAAGACGGAGACAAAACCCCTCCAGCTGAAGATGAAATCAGACTTTTGGATGGAAACTAGTGTCAAAAATTTAGCAAGGGAAATAGCCTGACATGGAAAGTGTATTCTGCAGCAAAAGGGCTGTCTGGTATTTGTCAAAAAAGGGGGTTGCTGTGAGCGCAACATGTTCTTTTCACTGTTTGGCATTAGAATCATGGCACGGTAATTCCTCTTCATTTACACTGCATAAATTACATTTCCACTGTGACAGCAGAGCGCGCCCTGCGTGGCAGCCCGTATCCAGGGCTTAACAATTAATTTGATATCTAAGATCGCAGTTCATTTGTTTGGCTGTGAGAGAATTGAAATCCTAATGAAATGGTTCCTCTTGCAAAGCAGTTTGAATTGTAGCAAAATAGATGCAAATATACCCTTACATTTGTGTTTTCATGCTGATCTTTTTCCTATAGTTCCTGAGGATTTGGTGATAAGATGAAAAACAGCTTTTTGTTTTAACCCTTGTGCTGGAAGGAAGGAAGGAAGGAAGGAAGGAAGGAAGGAAGGAAGGAAGGAAGGAAGGAAGGAAGGAAGGAAGGAAGGAAGGAAGGAAGGAAGGAAGGAAGGAAGGAAGGAAGAAAAGAAGGAAGGAAGGAAGGA